>NC_034192.2:56879257-57036757 GCF_002021735.2 Oncorhynchus kisutch | reverse complement strand
GGGAGTCTGGTCTGTATCATGTTATCTCCCCTCTCATGCTGTCCTGAGGAACCACTGGGAGTCTGGTCTGTATCATGTTATCTCCCCTCTCATACTGTCCTGAACCACTGGGAGTCTGGTCTGTATCATGTTATCTCCCCTCTCATACTGTCCTGAACCACTGGGAGTCTGGTCTGTATCATGTTATCTCCCCTCTCATACTGTCCTGAACCACTGGGAGTCTGGTCTGTATCATGTTATCTCCCCTCTCATACTGTCCTGAACCACTGGGAGTCTGGTCTGTATCATGTTATCTCCCCTCTCATACTGTCCTGAACCACTGGGAGTCTGGTCTGTATCATGTTATCTCCCCTCTCATACTGTCCTGAACCACTGGGAGTCTGGTCTGTATCATGTTATCTCCCCTCTCATGCTGTACAGAAGTTAAAACACTTTATTAAAACTACACGGCATGTAGAAATGTTAAAACTGCTAATTACTGTTCATGAAACAAGGTCTTGTACATGCTAGAACACTATGCTAACTGTTCTTGCTAGCTTACAGCTGAAGCATCAAATGGACTTTGTGTGTGAATGACGTCATGGGTCTTGAAGAGATTGCTTCTTCTATGCAAATGATGTTGATCAGTACAATAAAATGAGTGCTAAATGGAAGGTACTGTAAACAGTTTTACATCTGTAGCCACCAATCAGCCAAAACAAGCTGAATAACTCGATGCATGTGCGCACACTTATTGAATAATATGTACTGTGAATAGGCCTAGGTTACATCTTGATTCACCACAGTTTATCAATAGAGATTTACCATTCAAATACATGATTACCATTATGTTGTTATGTGGTTAGATTGGGATATAAAAAAAAACATTCACATTGCCTGTATAATTGATTCATTATTGCATACATCAAAACAATTATAATGTAATAATATTAAACTCAAAAGATCTGTCTGGATCAAGTGCCATTCTGTGACTTATATGTATAATAATATGTATTTTTTATTTATTTTTGCCGTGTAATCTTTTTGATATCGACTATCGTGTTACTAAATCTGGTATTCAACTAATGATTCTAGTATTGTGACACTAGTGGGTATGATGGTAGCTACGAGGCGATGGCCCCTTGCAGAGCAGGTATGTTGTCATGTCAACTAATGATTCTAGTATTGTGACAACACTAGTGGGCATGATGGTAGCTACGAGGCGATGGCCCCTTGCAGAGCAGGTATGTTGTCATGTCAACTAATGATTCTAGTATTGTGACAACACTAGTGGGTATGACGGTAGCTACGAGGCGATGGCCCCTTGCAGAGCAGGTATGTTGTCATGTCAACTAATGATTCTAGTATTGTGACAACACCAGTGGGTACGACGGTAGCTACGAGGCGATGCCCCCTTGCAGAGCAGGTATGTTGTCATGTCAACTAATGATTCTAGTATTGTGACAACACTAGTGGGTATGACGGTAGCTACGAGGCGATGGCCCCTTGCAGAGCAGGTATGTTGTCATGTCAACTAATGATTCTAGTATTGTGACAACACTAGTGGGTATGACGGTAGCTACGAGGCGATGGCCCCTTGCAGAGCAGGTATGTTGTCATGTCAACTAATGATTCTAGTATTGTGACAACACCAGTGGGTATGACGGTAGCTACGAGGCGATGGCCCCTTGCAGAGCAGGTATGTTGTCATGTCAACTAATGATTCTAGTATTGTGACAACACTAGTGGGTATGACGGTAGCTACGAGGCGATGGCCCCTTGCAGAGCAGGTATGTTGTCATGTCAACTAATGATTCTAGTATTGTGACACTAGTGGGTATGACGGTAGCTACGAGGCGATGGCCCCTTGCAGAGCAGGTATGTTGTCATGTTAACTAATGATTCTAGTATTGTGACAACACTAGTGGGTATGACGGTAGCTACGAGGCGATGGCCCCTTGCAGAGCAGGTATGTTGTCATGTCAACTAATGATTCTAGTATTGTGACAACACTAGTGGGTACGACGGTAGCTACGATGCGATGGCCCCTTGCAGAGCAGGTATGTTGTCATGTCAACTAATGATTCTAGTATTGTGACAACACTAGTGGGTATGACGGTAGCTACGAGGCGATGGCCCCTTGCAGAGCAGGTATGTTGTCATGTCAACTAATGATTCTAGTATTGTGACAACACTAGTGGGTATGACGGTAGCTACGAGGCGATGGCCCCTTGCAGAGCAGGTATGTTGTCATGTCAACTAATGATTCTAGTATTGTGACACTAGTGGGTATGACGGTAGCTACGAGGCGATGGCCCCTTGCAGAGCAGGTATGTTGTCATGTCAACTAATGATTCTAGTATTGTGACACTAGTGGGTATGACGGTAGCTACGAGGCGATGGCCCCTTGCAGAGCAGGTATTTTGTCATGTCAACTAATGATTCTAGTATTGTGACAACACTAGTGGGTATGACGGTAGCTACGAGGCGATGGCCCCTTGCAGAGCAGGTATGTTGTCATGTCAACTAATGATTCTAGTATTGTGACACTAGTGGGTATGATGGTAGCTACGAGGCGATGGCCCCTTGCAGAGCAGGTATGTTGTCATGTCAACTAATGATTCTAGTATTGTGACAACACTAGTGGGCATGATGGTAGCTACGAGGCGATGGCCCCTTGCAGAGCAGGTATGTTGTCATGTCAACTAATGATTCTAGTATTGTGACAACACTAGTGGGTATGACGGTAGCTACGAGGCGATGGCCCCTTGCAGAGCAGGTATGTTGTCATGTCAACTAATGATTCTAGTATTGTGACAACACCAGTGGGTACGACGGTAGCTACGAGGCGATGCCCCCTTGCAGAGCAGGTATGTTGTCATGTCAACTAATGATTCTAGTATTGTGACAACACTAGTGGGTATGACGGTAGCTACGAGGCGATGGCCCCTTGCAGAGCAGGTATGTTGTCATGTCAACTAATGATTCTAGTATTGTGACAACACTAGTGGGTATGACGGTAGCTACGAGGCGATGGCCCCTTGCAGAGCAGGTATGTTGTCATGTCAACTAATGATTCTAGTATTGTGACAACACCAGTGGGTATGACGGTAGCTACGAGGCGATGGCCCCTTGCAGAGCAGGTATGTTGTCATGTCAACTAATGATTCTAGTATTGTGACAACACTAGTGGGTATGACGGTAGCTACGAGGCGATGGCCCCTTGCAGAGCAGGTATGTTGTCATGTCAACTAATGATTCTAGTATTGTGACACTAGTGGGTATGACGGTAGCTACGAGGCGATGGCCCCTTGCAGAGCAGGTATGTTGTCATGTTAACTAATGATTCTAGTATTGTGACAACACTAGTGGGTATGACGGTAGCTACGAGGCGATGGCCCCTTGCAGAGCAGGTATGTTGTCATGTCAACTAATGATTCTAGTATTGTGACAACACCAGTGGGTACGACGGTAGCTACGAGGCGATGGCCCCTTGCAGAGCAGGTATGTTGTCATGTCAACTAATGATTCTAGTATTGTGACAACACTAGTGGGTACGACGGTAGCTACGATGCGATGGCCCCTTGCAGAGCAGGTATGTTGTCATGTCAACTAATGATTCTAGTATTGTGACAACACTAGTGGGTATGACGGTAGCTACGAGGCGATGGCCCCTTGCAGAGCAGGTATGTTGTCATGTCAACTAATGATTCTAGTATTGTGACAACACTAGTGGGTATGACGGTAGCTACGAGGCGATGGCCCCTTGCAGAGCAGGTATGTTGTCATGTCAACTAATGATTCTAGTATTGTGACACTAGTGGGTATGACGGTAGCTACGAGGCGATGGCCCCTTGCAGAGCAGGTATGTTGTCATGTCAACTAATGATTCTAGTATTGTGACACTAGTGGGTATGACGGTAGCTACGAGGCGATGGCCCCTTGCAGAGCAGGTATTTTGTCATGTCAACTAATGATTCTAGTATTGTGACAACACTAGTGGGTATGACGGTAGCTACGAGGCGATGGCCCCTTGCAGAGCAGGTATGTTGTCATGTCAACTAATGATTCTAGTATTGTGACAAGACCAGTGGGTATGACGGTAGCTACGAGGCGATGGCCCCTTGCAGAGAAGGTATGTTGTCATGTCAACTAATGATTCTAGTATTGTGACACTAGTGGGTATGACGGTAGCTACGAGGCGATGGCCCCTTGCAGAGCAGGTATGTTGTCATGTCAACTAATGATTCTAGTATTGTGACAACACTAGTGGGTACGACGGTAGCTACGAGGCGATGGCCCCTTGCAGAGCAGGTATGTTGTCATGTCAACTAATGATTCTAGTATTGTGACACTAGTGGGTATGATGGTAGCTATGAGGCGATGGCCCCTTGCAGAGCAGGTATGTTGTCATGTCAACTAATGATTCTAGTATTGTGACACTAGTGGGTACGACGGTAGCTACGAGGCGATGGCCCCTTGCAGAGCAGGTATGTTGTCATGTCAACTAATGATTCTAGTATTGTGACACTAGTGGGTATGACGGTAGCTATGAGGCGATGGCCCCTTGCAGAGCAGGTATGTTGTCATGTCAACTAATGATTCTAGTATTGTGACAACACTAGTGGGTACGACGGTAGCTACGAGGCGATGGCCCCTTGCAGAGCAGGTATGTTGTCATGTCAACTAATGATTCTAGTATTGTGACAACACTAGTGGGTATGACGGTAGCTACGAGGCGATGGCCCCTTGCAGAGCAGGTATGTTGTCATGTCAACTAATGATTCTAGTATTGTGACAACACCAGTGGGTATGACGGTAGCTACGAGGCGATGGCCCCTTGCAGAGCAGGTATGTTGTCATGTCAACTAATGATTCTAGTATTGTGACACTAGTGGGTATGACGGTAGCTACGAGGCGATGGCCCCTTGCAGAGCAGGTATGTTGTCATGTCAACTAATGATTCTAGTATTGTGACAACACTAGTGGGTATGACGGTAGCTACGAGGCGATGGCCCCTTGCAGAGCAGGTATGTTGTCATGTCAACTAATGATTCTAGTATTGTGACACTAGTGGGTATGACGGTAGCTACGAGGCGATGGCCCCTTGCAGAGCAGGTATGTTGTCATGTCAACTAATGATTCTAGTATTGTGACACTAGTGGGTATGACGGTAGCTACGAGGCGATGGCCCCTTGCAGAGCAGGTATGTTGTCATGTCAACTAATGATTCTAGTATTGTGACACTAGTGGGTATGACGGTAGCTACGAGGCGATGGCCCCTTGCAGAGCAGGTATGTTGTCATGTCAACTAATGATTCTAGTATTGTGACAACACTAGTGGGTATGACGGTAGCTACGAGGCGATGGCCCCTTGCAGAGCAGGTATGTTGTCATGTCAACTAATGATTCTAGTATTGTGACACTAGTGGGTATGACGGTAGCTACGAGGCGATGGCCCCTTGCAGAGCAGGTATGTTGTCATGTCAGCTAATGATTCTAGTATTGTGACACTAGTGGGTATGACGGTAGCTACGAGGCGATGGACCCTTGCAGAGCAGGTATGTTGTCATGTCAACTAATGATTCTAGTATTGTGACACTAGTGGGTATGACGGTAGCTACGAGGCGATGGCCCCTTGCAGAGCAGGTATGTTGTCATGTCAACTAATGATTCTAGTATTGTGACACCAGTGGGTATGACGGTAGCTACGAGGCGATGGCCCCTTGCAGAGCAGGTATGTTGTCATGTCAACTAATGATTCTAGTATTGTGACACCAGTGGGTATGACGGTAGCTACGAGGCGATGGCCCCTTGCAGAGCAGGTATGTTGTCATGTCAACTAATGATTCTAGTATTGTGACAACACCAGTGGGTATGACGGTAGCTACGAGGCGATGGCCCCTTGCAGAGCAGGTATGTTGTCATGTCAACTAATGATTCTAGTATTGTGACAACACTAGTGGGTATGACGGTAGCTACGAGGCGATGGCCCCTTGCAGAGCAGGTATGTTGTCATGTCAACTAATGATTCTAGTATTGTGACAACACTAGTGGGTATGACGGTAGCTACGAGGCGATGGCCCCTTGCAGAGCAGGTATGTTGTCATGTCAACTAATGATTCTAGTATTGTGACACTAGTGGGTATGACGGTAGCTACGAGGCGATGGCCCCTTGCAGAGCAGGTATGTTGTCATGTCAACTAATGATTCTAGTATTGTGACAACACCAGTGGGTATGACGGTAGCTACGAGGCAATGGCCCCTTGCAGAGCAGGTATGTTGTCATGTCAACTAATGATTCTAGTATTGTGACAACACCAGTGGGTATGACAGTAGCTACGAGGCGATGGCCCCTTGCAGAGCAGGTATGTTGTCATGTCAACTAATGATTCTAGTATTGTGACAACACCAGTGGGTATGACGGTAGCTACGAGGCGATGGCCCCTTGCAGAGCAGGTATGTTGTCATGTCAACTAATGATTCTAGTATTGTGACAACACCAGTGGGTATGACGGTAGCTACGAGGCGATGGCCCCTTGCAGAGCAGGTATGTTGTCATGCGTGTACAGTACACAGAGTTCAGAGATTCAGTTGTGCCAATCCTAATTGAAGAGCGCTTTTCTCTCTCTAAACGACATATGCCAGAACATGTAGTTGAAAGCCTTTATGACGACAGGAGAGCCTCTCCTATGAACAGAAGCATTTGTCTTCTTACATAGAGCTTGTTTGTCTTGTGCGAGTGTTGTAACAAGGTACTGTTAGATTTGGGGTGTGGGTGGGAATAGTTTGAACAGATTGGTCCCTTCGTGAGGCACTATGGTATTAGTACGTGTACAGTCGTGGCCAAAAGTTTTGAGAACGACACAAATATTAATTTCCACAAAGTTTGCTGCTTCAGTGTCTTTAGATATTTTTGTCAGATGTTACTATGGAATACTGAAGTATAATTACAAGCTTTTCATAAGTGTCAAAGGCTTTTATTGACAATTACATGAAGTTGATGCAAAGAGTCAATATTTGCAGTGTTGACCCTTCTTTTTCAAGACCTCTACAATCTGCCCTGGCTAGCTGTCAAATAACTTCTGGGCCACATCCTGACTGATGGCAGCCCATTCTTGCATAACCAATGCTTGGAGTTTGTCAGAATTTGTGTTTTTTTTGTTTGTCTACCCACCTTTTGAGGATTGGCCACAAGTTCTCAATGGGATTATGGTCTGGGGAGTTTCCTGGCCGTGGACCCAAAATATCAATGTTTTGTTCCCTGAGACACTTATTTATCACGTTTGCTTTATGGCAAGGTGCTCCATCATGCTGGAAAAGGCATTGTTCGTCACAAAACTGTTACTGGATTGTTGGGAGAAGTTGCTCTCGGGGGATGTGTTGGTACCATTCTTTATTCATGGCTGTGTTCTTAGGCAAAATTGTGAGTGAGCCCACTCCCTTGGCTGAGAAGAAACCCCACACATGAATGGTCTCAGGATGCTTTACTGTTGGCATGACACAGGACTGATGGTAGCACTCACCTTGTCTTCTCTGGACAAGCTTTTTTCCGAATGCCCCAAACAACCGGAAAGGGGATTCATCAGAGAAAATGACTTTACCCCAGTCCTCAGCAGTCCAATCCCTGTACCTTTTGCAGAATATCAGTCTGTCCCTGATGCTTTTCCTGGAGAGAAGTGGCTTCTTTGCTGCCCTTCTTGACACCAGGCCATCCTCCAAAAGTCTCCCCCTCACAGTGCGTGCAGATGCACTCACACCTGCCTGCTGCCATTCCTGAGCAAGCTCTGTACTGGTGGTGCCCCAAACTCGCAGCTGAATCATCTTTAGGAGACGTCCTAGTGCTTACTGGACTTTCTTGGGTGCCCTGAAGGCTTCTTCACAACAACTGAACCGCTCTCCTTGAAGTTCTTGATGAGCCGATAAATGGTTGATTTAGGTGCAATTTTACTGGCAGCAAAATCCTTGCCTGTGATGCCCTTTTTGTGCAAAGCAATGATGATGGCACGTGTTTCCTTGCAGGTAACCATGGTTGACAGAGGAAGAACAATGATTCCAAGCACCACCCTCCTTTTGAAGCTTCCAGTCTGTTATTCGAACTCAATCAGCACGACAGAGTGATCTCCAGCTTTGTCCACGTCAACACTCACACCTGTGTTAACGAGAGAATCACTGACATGATGTCAGCTGGTCCTTTTGTGGCAGGGCTGAAATGCAGTGGAAATGTTTTTTGGGGATTCAGTTAATTTGCACAACAAAGAGGGACTATGCAATTAATTGCAATTCATCTGATCACTCTTCATAACATTCTGGAGTATATGCAAATTGCCATCATACAAACTGAGGCAGCAGACTTTGTGAAAATTAATATTTGTGTCATTCTCAAAACTTTTGGCCACGACTGTACTACTTCCCTCTGCCTTTTCATATTCATATTTCAACTGTGGCGACTATTATTGTATCCAGCATTCAGCTCTGCATAGAACAACAGGCCGGAGGCTACAGAGGCAGAGGCAAAAAAATATGTTTTATTGAACTCTTATTAATCAGGATAACCCCAGTTGAGCCCCGTGTAGTTCATTAAGGTTAGTATTATCTGTGATTCAGACATAGCCATGGAATGAGTGAACACAGGGCCAACAGGCAGAGCCATGGTATGAGTGAACACAGGGCCAACAGGCAGAGTCATGGTATGAGTGAACACAGGGCCAACAGGCAGAGCCATGGTATGAGTGAACACAGGGCCAACAGGCAGAGCCATGGTATGAGTGAACACAGGGCCAACAGGCAGAGTCATGGTATGAGTGAACACAGGGCCAACAGGCAGAGCCATGGTATGAGTGAACACAGGGCCAACAGGCAGAGCCATGGTATGAGTGAACACAGGGCCAACAGGCAGAGTCATGGTATGAGTGAACACAGGGCCAACAGGCAGAGCCATGGTATGAGTGAACACAGGGCCAACAGGCAGAGCCATGGTATGAGTGAACACAGGGCCAACAGGCAGAGCCATGGTATGAGTGAACACAGGGCCAAGAGGCAGAGCCATGGAATGAGTGAACACAGGGCCAACAGGCAGAGTCATGGTATGAGTGAACACAGGGCCAACAGGCAGAGCCATGGTATGAGTGAACACAGGGCCAACAGGCAGAGTCATGGTATGAGTGAACACAGGGCCAACAGGCAGAGTCATGGTATGAGTGAACACAGGGCCAACAGGCAGAGCCATGGTATTAGTGAACACAGGGTCAACAGGCAGAGCCATGGTATGAGTGAACACAGGGCCAACAGGCAGAGCCATGGTATGAGTGAACACAGGGCCAACAGGCAGAGCCATGGTATGAGTGAACACAGGGCCAAGAGGCAGAGCCATGGAATGAGTGAACACAGGGCCAACAGGCAGAGCCATGGTATGAGTGAACACAGGGCCAACAGGCAGAGCCATGGTATGAGTGAACACAGGGCCAACAGGCAGAGCCATGGTATGAGTGAACACAGGGCCAACAGGCAGAGTCATGGTATGAGTGAACACAGGGCCAACAGGCAGAGCCATGGTATGAGTGAACACAGGGCCAACAGGCAGAGCCATGGTATGAGTGAACACAGGGCCAACAGGCAGAGCCATGGTATGAGTGAACACAGGGCCAAGAGGCAGAGCCATGGAATGAGTGAACACAGGGCCAACAGGCAGAGTCATGGTATGAGTGAACACAGGGCCAACAGGCAGAGCCATGGTATGAGTGAACACAGGGCCAACAGGCAGAGTCATGGTATGAGTGAACACAGGGCCAACAGGCAGAGTCATGGTATGAGTGAACACAGGGCCAACAGGCAGAGCCATGGTATTAGTGAACACAGGGCCAAGAGGCAGAGCCATGGAATGAGTGAACACAGGGCCAACAGGCAGAGCCATGGTATGAGTGAACACAGGGCCAACAGGCAGAGCCATGGTATGAGTGAACACAGGGCCAACAGGCAGAGTCATGGTATGAGTGAACACAGGGCCAACAGGCAGAGCCATGGTATGAGTGAACACAGGGCCAAGAGGCAGAGCCATGGTATGAGTGAACACAGGGCCAACAGGCAGAGCCATGGTATGAGTGAACACAGGCAGAGCCATGGTATGAGTGAACACAGGGCCAAGAGGCAGAGCCATGGAATGAGTGAACACAGGGCCAACAGGCAGAGCCATGGTATGAGTGAACACAGGGCCAACAGGCAGAGCCATGGTATGAGTGAACACAGGGCCAAGAGGCAGAGCCATGGTATGAGTGAACACAGGGCCAACAGGCAGAGCCATGGTATGTGAACACAGGGCCAACAGGCAGAGCCATGGTATGAGTGAACACAGGGCCAACAGCAGAGCCATGGTATGAGTGAACACAGGGCCAACAGGCAGAGCCATGGTATGAGTGAACACAGGGCCAACAGGCAGAGCCATGGTATGAGTGAACACAGGGCCAACAGACAGAGCCATGGTATGAGTGAACACAGGGCCAACAGGCAGAGCCATGGTATTAGTGAAGATAATCCATTAACTTGACAGGTGTGGCATATCAAGAAGCTGATTAACCTTATCATTACACAGGTGCACCTTATGCTGGGGACACTAAAAGGC
Source organism: Oncorhynchus kisutch (assembly GCF_002021735.2). Taxonomy (NCBI): domain Eukaryota; kingdom Metazoa; phylum Chordata; class Actinopteri; order Salmoniformes; family Salmonidae; genus Oncorhynchus; species Oncorhynchus kisutch. Next base: position 57,026,160 of record NC_034192.2, on the reverse strand, counting down.
TACTCTAAAATGTGCCATTTTGTCACACAACACAATGCCATAGATGTTTTTGAGGGAGCGTGCAATTGGTATGCTGACTGCATGAATGTTATTTTCTCTACCATAAGCCACCTTCAACATTGTTTTAGAGAATTTCGTAGTATGTCCAACCGGCCTCACAACCGCAGACCACGTGTAACCACACCAGCCCAGGACCTCCACATCCGGCTTCTTCAGCTGTAGGATCATCTGAGACCAGCCACCCGGTCAGCTGATGAAACTGTGGAAGAATTTCTGCACATCCGAAGAATTTCTGCACAAACTGTCATAAACCGTCTCTGGGAAGCTCATCTGCATGCTTGACATCCTCACCAGGGTCTTGACCTGACTGCAGTTCGGCGTCACAACCAACTTCAGTGGGAAAATGCTCACCTTCGATGACCACTGGCACTCTGGAGAAGTGTGCTCTTCACAGATGAATCCCGGTTTCAACAGTACCGGGCAGATGGCAGACAGTGGACGGTGTTGTGTGGGCGAGCGGTTTGCTGATGTCAACATTGTGAACAGAGTACCCCATGGTGGCGGTTGGGTTACAGAGTACCCCATGGTGGCGGTGGGGTTACAGAGTACCCATGGTGGCGGTGGGGTTACAGAGTACCCCATGGTGGCAGTGGGGTTACAGAGTACCCCATGGTGGCGGTGGGGTTACAGAGTACCCCATGGTGGCAGTGGGGTTACAGAGTACCCCATGGTGGCGGTGGGGTTAGGGTATGGGCTGAAATAAGCTACGGACAACGAACACATTTGAATTTTATCGATTTTGCAATTTGAATGCACAGAGATACCGTGATGAGATCCTGAAACCCATTGTCCTGTCATTCATCTGCTGCCATCACCTCATGTTTCAGCATGATAATGCACGGCCCCATGTTGCAAGGATCTGTATACAATTCCTGGAAGCTGAAAATGTCCCAGTTCTTCCATGGCCTGCATACTCACCAGACATGTCACCCACTGAGCATGTTTGGAATGCTCTGGATCGACGTGTACAACAGCGTGTTCCAGTTCCTATGAATATCCAGCAACTTCACACAGCCATTGAAGGGGAGTGGGACAACATTCCACAGGCCACAATCAACAGCCTGATCAACTCTATGTGAAGGATATGTATCACGCTGCATGAGGCAGGTGGTGGTCACACCAGACACTGACTGGTTTTGTGATCCAAGGCCCTACCTTTTTGTTTTAAGGTATCTGTGACCAACATATGCATATCTGTATTCCCAGTCATGTGATCCATAGATTAGGGCCTAATTAATTAACAGATCTCCTTATGAACTGTAACTCAGTAAAATCTTAGAAATTGTTGCATGTGTTGTTTTTGTATTTTTGTTCAGTGTATGGATGTAACAAGGGAAGGGAAAGAAAGAGTAGGAGAGAGGGAAGTCAGGGAAATAGTGGGGGGAGGGGAAAATAAGCGAGAGAGAGAGAGAAAGTCAGGTAAAGAGGGGGGAGAAGTGGAGGGATTGAGTCACCTGGACTGATTAGTCATTTGGAGGGAGTCAGGCAGATGAAAGGAGAGCGGTATCTCTAATGGACTCCTGGCTCCTGGAGGGGTTGAACCACCTGGACTGATTAGTCATTTGTAGGGAGTCAGGCAGATGAAAGGAGAGCGGTATCTCTAATGGACTCCTGGCTCCTGGAGGGGTTGAACCACCTGGACTGATTAGTCATTTTAAGGGAGTCAGGCAGATTAAGGTAATGGACTCCTGGCTCCTGGAGGTCATAATGTCAGGAACTGGCTAGTTTCTGCTCTTTCTCTCTGGTGGTATCTCAACCTCTAAGTGTGTGTGTGTGTGTGTGTGTGTGTGTGTGTGTGTGTGTGTGTGTGTGTGTGTGTGTGTGTGTGTGTGTGTGTGCGTGTGTGTGTGTGTTTGTTGTAAGCTCCTGTGCTTGCTCAGGGCACATGTCATGCAGTGTTGTGTCACAGGCCCTTTCCCCCAACAGTCAGATAAGAGGGGATAATCATGACCTACAGTGTGTGTGTGTTTACCAAGCAGAGTGATCAGAGAAAATCAAACCCTTGCTGCCATTCCAGACCCCTGCATGATACCCCCTACTCCATTACAGATCCCTGCATGATACCCCCTCCTCCATTCCAGATCCCTGCATGATACCCCCTCCTCCATTCCAGATCCCTGCATGATACCCCCTCCTCCATTCCAGACCCCTACATGATACCCCCTCCTCCATTACAGACCCTACATGAAACCCCCTCCTCCATTCCAGGTCCCTGCATGATACCCCCTCCTCCATTCCAGATCCCTGCATGATACCCCCTCCTCCATTCCAGATCCCTGCATGATACCCCCTCCTCCATTCCAGATCCCTGCATGATACCCTTCTTTTCTTAATTTAAAAAAAAATTAGTGTTATCTTGAATCACCTCAGTATATCAGTAACTTCCATCCATCTGTGGCTAAAACCACATTTCCCTAAACCCTGCAGACAGTGCAGATGTGTGTGTGTGTCTGTGTGTGTGTGTGTGTGTGTGAGAGAGAAGTCATCCATAGAGCTGATGTGTGTTGTCATGTTTCTACAGGGCTGTCCAGGAGATAGTGGAGGATATCCGGCAGGGGGTCGGGACCCGCTACGGGGCCGAGAAACTGTCCGAGCTCTGCAAACTGCTGCCTGACGCAGACGAGGTAAAGTCTCTGCTCTGTGTCCTCTCCGACACACCGTAGCTCCTACTGCAACAACGCTGACTAGCCTGTAGCCCCCAACTCCTCTCATCATCTGGTTCTCCTTATCCTGATCAACAGTTTGCCATTACATCATCATTGAGAAATGCTTACTGATAATACATGTTGTAAAAGATGTTGCCAATGACTGCACGTGTTCTATATGGACATGGTTATAAGAATATAGCAGTCGTAAGAATCACCCTGGGTGATGGGGGTTTTACCACTGGACTCACCCTGGGTGATGGGGGTTTTACCACTGGACTCACCCTGGGTGATGGGGGTTTTACCACTGGACTCACCCTGGGTGATGGGGGTTTTACCACTGGACTCACCCTGGGTGATGAGGGGTTTTACCACTGGACTCACCCTGGGTGATGGGGGTTTTACCACTGGACTCACCCTGGGTGATGGGGGTTTTACCACTGGACTCACCCTGGGTGATGGGGGTTTTACCACTGGACTCACCCTGGGTGATGGGGTTTTTACCACTAGAATCACCCTGGGTGATGGGGGTTTTACCACTGGACTCACCCTGGGTGATGGGGGTTTTACCACTAGACTCACCCTGGGTGATGGGGGGGGGGGGGGTTACCATTGGACTCACCCTGGGTGATGGGGGTTTTACCACTAGACTCACCCTGGGTGATGGGGGTTTTACCACTGGACTCACCCTGGGTGATGGGGGTTTTACCACTAGACTCACCCTGGGTGATGGGGGTTTTACCACTGAACTCACCCTGGGTGGTGGGGGTTTTACCACTAGACTCACCCTGGGTGATGGGGGTTTTACCACTGGACTCACCCTGGGTGATGGGGGTTTTACCACTAGACTCACCCTGGGTGATGGGGGGGGGGGGGGTTACCATTGGACTCACCCTGGGTGATGGGGGTTTTACCACTGGACTCACCCTGGGTGATGGGGGTTTTACCACTAGACTCACCCTGGGTGATGGGGGTTTTACCACTAGACTCACCCTGGGTGATGGGGGGGGGGTTACCATTGGACTCACCCTGGGTGATGGGGGTTTGACCACTGGACTCACCCTGGGTGATGGGGGTTTTACCACTAGAATCACCCTGGGTGATGGGGGTTTTGACACTGGACTCACCCTGGGTGATGTTTTTTTTACCACTGGACTCACCCTGGGGGATGGGGGTTTTACCACTAGACTCACCCTGGGTGATTGGGGGGGGGGGTTACCACTGGACTCACCCTGGGTGATGGGGGTTTTGACACTGGGCTCACCCTGGGTGATGGGCGTTTTACCACTGGACTCACCCTGGGTGATGGGAGTTTTACCACTGGACTCACCCTGGGTGATGAGGGGTTTTACCAGGGTGATGTTTTTTTTTTTTACCAGAATGATGGGGGTTTTAGCACTGGACTCACCCTGGGTGATGGGGGTTTTGCCACTGGACTCACCCTGTGTGATGGGGGTTTTGCCACTGGACTCACCCTGGGTGATGGGGGTTTTGCCACTGGACTCGATTAAAGCTCTGAATTCTAAATATTATTTCTGGAGATTCTAAACCTGTGTGGAATTCCCAGTAAAAGTAATGCGGCTTGTAGAATTGAACAGAACTGACTGATAACTTCTCTATGCTGTCCATCTGGGTATTTTCACAGGAGGCTCGTCTGAAGAGGTTCAAGGCCGAACGCAGTGGGCTTGGGGAGCCTGACCTCTTCATGATTCTGCTCGTGGAAGTCCCCAGGTATACCACTCAACCCTTAGAACTTTCAGCACCTCATGTTTTACAATGATTACAAACCCTGATCCTGAATTTGTAACTATGGTGCAAAATATTCCAATTGATCTGCTTTTCTCAGGGTGACTGTCTATCTCCTCGTTTTGCAGTGACCCCTCCCTCCACACACTACTGGTTGATTCACTAGCTTTGCACACTGTGCTGATGTGTGTGTCTTTGAGGATCGATTAGGCTATAACCACTTCAATCCTCCCCCTCCCCCTCTTCTCTCCTCTACCTCCTCCTCCCCCTCCCCCTGCTCTTCTACCTCCTCCTCCCCCTCCCCCTCTTCTCTCCTCTACCTCCTCCTCCCCCTCCCCCTCTTCTCTCCTCTCCTCTCCCTCCTCCTCCCCCTCCCCCTCCTCTTCTACCTCCCCTCATCCTCTCCTCCCCCTCCTCGTCTTCTCTCCTCTACCTCCTCCTCCCCTCCTCCTCTTCTCTCCTCTACCACCTCCTCCCCTCATCCTCTCCTCCCCCTCCTCTTCTACCTCCCCTTTCCCTCATCCTCTCCTCCCCTCCTACTCTTCTCTCCTCTACCTCCTCCTCCCCCTCCCCCTCCTCTTCTACCTCCCCTTTCCCTCATCCTCTCCTCCCCTTCATCCTCTTCTCTCCTCTACCTCCCCCCCCCTCCTCCTCTTCTCTCCTCTACTACCTCCTCCCCTCATCCTCTCCTCCCCCTCCTCTTCTACCTCCCCTTTCCCTCATCCTCTCCTCCCCCTTCTCCTCTTCTCTCCTCTACCTCCTCCTCCCCTCCCCTCATCCTCTCCTCCCCCTCCTCCTCTTCTCTCCTCTACCTCCTCCTCCCCTCATCCTCTCCTCCCCTCATCCCTCCTCTCCTCCCATTTTCTTCCCCATTAGCTTTCGTCTGCGTCTGGATGCCATGATCCTGCAAGAGGAGTTTGACCCTGCCGTGACCTCTCTCTGTTTGGCGGCCAGATGTCTGAGGGAGGCGGCCAGAGGTAAACCATCAGCACGGCCTTTATAGTTAAGGGTTCGTCCCAAATGGCACCCTATTCCCTATATAGTGTACTACTGTTGACCAGGTTCCATAGGGATCTGGTCAAAGGTTGTGCACTATGTAGGGCATAGGGTGCCATTTGGGATGAACACTAGGCCTACTCTACTCCCAATCACTGCCCCTTTTTAAACTCCTTTATGTGGCTGTTCACGTCCATACCAGTCATGTCCCGTTTTAGTGCTCTTTCAGTTTAGTATGAAATGGTGAAAGTCGTTTTTTAGATTAGGCCTACTATACTCCTCATCCACTTCCATGGCCCATCCACTTCCCTTTTTAGATAAGACCAATGGTTTTTAGTTTCCCCTTTAATCACCAGCAGGGTTTTTTATTTTCCCCTTTGAGTTCTCAGTCTTGTTTGAGTTTATTCTGGGAAGGTAATCTGAAGTTTGTTCAGAATTAGTGATGCTTTGTACTGTAGGCCACAGATGGGCCACAGGCTTTGGATTTTGCACGTGGGTTTTCGTCTAATGAAGATATGAGTTTTATTCACCAGTTTTATACAGGGTCGCTGGCAGAAGACATCTAAGTTATCAGAAACTTTGAAGTTAGCATTAAGTGATGTTTGAGGTTTATTGATGTAAAACCGAATGACTAACTCATTAATTTCTTAACATGTATGTCTCTTGGTCTGTCTCTTTCTCTCTCTCTCTTTCGGTCTGGCTCTCTCTCTCTTTCGGTCTGGCTCTCTCTCTCTCGGTCTGTCTCTTTCTCTCTCGGTCTCTCTCTCTCTCGGGCTGTCTCTCTCTCTCTCGGCATGTCTCTCTCTCTCTCTCTCTCTCGGCATGTCTCTCTCTCTCTCTCTCTCTCGGCCTGTCTCTCTCTCTCGGCCTGTCTCTCTCTCTCTCGGTCTGTCTCTCTCTCTCGGCCTGTCTCTCTCTCTCTCTCTCTCTCTCTCTCGGTCTGTCTCTCTCTCTCTCGGTCTGTCTCTCTCTCTCGTTCTGTCTCTCTCTCGTTCTGTCTGTCTGTCTGTCTGTCTGTCTGTCTGTCTGTCTGTCTGTTTGTCTCTGTCAGTCTCGGTCTCTCTCTCTCGGTCTCCCTCTCTTTCTCAGTCTGTCAAATTCAAATTCATTGTCATAAAATTTGAAACAATAACAAATAATAATATAAAATGGCAGTAAATAATACTACAAAATTAAACAGTCAACAGTCAATAGTATAATGTAATGCAATAAATATAAACATCTAAATATGGAAAATGAACCTATAACTAACTTATAACTAAATAACGGTCATCTTCACCATTACATCAGTACTACAACTACTATCATCATTACCACTACTACTACTACTACCATCACTAAACTGCTATCATTACCACCCATACCACTACTATTTGGAATGATAAACCACAATAATAATAGTAATAACAATAATAATAATAATAAGTAAGTTACTGCTTACTATGCAGATGTTATTATTCAGTGTCCCTCAGGCTGTCGCAGGCAAATACATATTTGGCTGCAAGAGGAGCCATTGCTCCTTCGCCCATGAGTATTCTTAGTTTTTCCTCTGGGTTTAATACGTTTACATTTTGAATAAATGTAGTCATTTCTGTGAATAATGAATCTCTTTGTGAGGAATATTTATCACAGTAAATGAGAAGGTGCATCTCTATCTCTACCTCCCCTGTTGTGCAGTGACCACATACACACTCCTCTTTGGGTAGCCATGTCTTTTTATGTCTACCGGTTTCTATTGCCAATCGGTGGTCACTCAGCCTGTACTTGGTAAGGATCTGTCTCTGCTTCGTATCTCTGACAGAGTAGAGATAATCAGCCAATTCATATTCTCTGTTTAGGGTCAGATAGCAATTTAGTCGGCTTTGGGATTTTGTTTCGTTTTTCCAATGTTGTAAATATGATTCCTTTGATTGGTTCATGATTTTGCTTATTGGAATTCTTTCTTTTGAAGCAGTGCTGGTGTCAGCTTGGTTGGTGAGGTCCAACACCAGCTGACTGAGAGGGCTCGTTTCTGGGCTCAGCTCTTGGGTTTGAAGTGCTTTAAATTGCAGACTTGAATTTGGACTTGAATTTAGATGGAACCGACATTTTAATGATCTTTTCTGTATTTTCAAAGTGGCCCTACATGCATTTTCTTTGAGTGCATTCACTGCCATATTAAAGTTTTCCCGATGTAGATATGGTCAGACCAAGGTAGATGTAATTTTTATTGTGTTCAATTATGGTATTGTTCAGGGTGAATTTATATTTGTGCTTCTGACATCTGTTTTCTTTGGTTGGAAAATCATGATTTTATTTTTTGGAAATTTACTGCCAGGGCCCAATTATGGCAATATTGCCCTAGAATATACATTTTCTGTTGAAGACTTTCTTTGGTTGGTGATAGAAGTACCAAGTCATCAGCATATAGCAGGTATTTCACCTCTGTGTCAAATAGTATGAGTCCTGGGGCTGGAGAATGCTCCAACATGTCTGCTAATTCATTGATATAAATGTTGAAAAGATTTGGACTCAAACTGCAGCCTTGTCTCACACCTCGGCATTGTGGAAAGAATTCTGTTCTTTGGGTTTTGATTTTTATTGCACACTTTTTTTCTGGACATGTAGGAGAATCTTACAGAACTCTGCATGCAGGGTTTCAATTGGGTGTTTGTCCCATTTGATGAAATCTTGTTTTGCAAGTGGGCCCCACCCCTCACTGCCATAAAGTGCAATTAGTTCAATGACACATTCAATTAGTTTTAGCCAAATTTGAATAGGTATTTGAATTTAAATAGTTTTTTTAATGGCGTTGAATGCCCTGCGTGCTTTCTCTCTCAGTTCATTCACTGCCTCATTAAGGTGTCCAGTTGAGCTTTCCTTTAATAAACCTAAGTAATTGTAGTGTGTGCAGTACTCTATATATTTTGTACCAATTGAGAACTTTGGTCTAATTCCCTGAGATCTAGATCTTATCTGGAAAATCATTATTTTAGTCTTTTTGGGGTTTACTGCCAGGGCCCAGGTCTGGTAGTACTGCTCTAGCGGGTCCAGGCTCTGCTGTAGGCCAAGTGCTGTGGGTGACAGCAGGTATAGGTCATCTGCGAAGAGTAGGCATTTAATCTCTGAATTGTGGAGACTAACACCAGGGGCTGAGGAATTTTCTAGAATAGTGACCAATTTGTTGATGTAAATATTGAAGAGTGCAGAGCTCAGATTGCAACCCTGGCGAAGGCCCCGCCCCTGGTTAAAGAATTTTGGACTCTCGGACTCTCTCTCTGTCGGTCTGTCTCTCTCGGTCTGTGTCTCGCTCTCTCTCGGTCTCTCTCTCGGTATGTCTCTCTCTCGGTCTGTCTGTCTGTCTCTCTCTCTTGGTCTGGCGCTCTCTCTCTTGGTCTCTCTCTCTCTCTCTCTCTCTCTCTCTCTCTCTCTCTCTCTCTCTCTCTCTCTCTCTCGGTCTGTCACTCTCGGTCTGTCTCTCTCGGTCTGTCTCTCCCTGTCTGTCTGTCTGTCTGTTTCTGTCTAATACACAAAAGTGAAATAAACAGTAAAAATGAACTGTGAACATTACAAGTTCGGAAAGAATAAAGACATTCAAAAATGTCATATCATGTGTGTATATACAGTGTTGTAACGATGTACAAATGGTTAAATTACAAAAGGGAAAACAAACATGGGTTGTATTTACAGTACAACATAAATATGGGTTGTATTACAATGGTGTTTGTTCTTCACTGGTTGACCTTTTCTTGTGGCAACAGGTCACAAGTCTTGCTGCTGTGATGGCACACTGTGGTATTTCACCCAGTAGAGCTGGGAGTTTATCAAAATTGGGTCTATTTTCATTTTTTTTGTGAATCTGTGTAATCTGAGGGAAATATGTCTCTAATATGGTCATACATTGGGCAGGAGGTTAGGAAGTGCAGCTCAGTTTCCACCTCGTTTTGTGGGCAGTGAGCACATAGGCAGACATGGCTCTCAAGAGAAGACAGGCTATGGCGACCTTTCTCAATAGCAAGGCTATGCTCACTGAGTCTGTACATAGTCAAAGCTTTCCTTAAGTTTGGGTCAGTCACAGTGGTCAGATATTCTGTATTCTATATAGACTCTCTTTTATAGATTCTTGTTTGCGCTGATTTATTTTGTTAATTCTTTCCAAACTCCCTTTCTCTCTCGGTCTCTCTCTCTCCCTCTCGGTCTTTCTCTATCTCTCTCTCTCTCGGTCTCTCGATCTTTCTTTCCCTCTCTCTCTCTCTCTCTCTCTCTCACTCTCTCTCTCTCTCTCTCTCTCTCTCTCTCTCTCTCTCTCTCTCTCTCTCTCTCTCTCTCTCTCTCTCTCTCTCTCTCTCTCTCTCGGTCTCTCGATCTTTCTTTCCTTCTCTCTCTCTCACTCTCTCTCTCTCTCTCACTCTCTCTCTCTCTCTCTCTCACTCTCTCTCTCTCTCTCTCTCTCTCACTCTCTCTCTCTCTCTCTCTCTCTCTCTCTCTCTCTCTCTCGGTCTCTCGATCTTTCTCTCAATGGTCTCTGTCTCTCTCTCTCTCTGTCTCTCTCTCTCTCTCTCTCTCTCTCTCTCTCTCAGAGCTGTTGAGCTGTCCTGAGCTGCACTCCATCCTCCGTCTGGTTCTGAAGGCAGGAAACTACATGAATGCTGTGAGTATTCATGTTTTCCTTCTTCTCCTCTTTTCTTTTTACCTTTCAGATGAAAGAGATAGCCGTTCTTTATCTGTGTGCACAATGCTGCTGGTGTTGGACTGGGGTGTGGACTGGGGTGTGGACTGGGGTGTTGGACTGGGGTGTTGGACTGGGGTTTTGGACTGGGGAGTTGGACTGGGGTGTGGACTGGGGTGTGGACTGGGGTGTGGACTGGGGTGTGGGCTGCGGTGTGGACTGGGGTCTGGACTGGGGTGTTGGACTGGGGTGTTGGACTGGGGAGTTGGACTGGGGAGTTGGACTGGGGAGTTGGACTGGGGAGTTGGACTGGGGTGTGGACTGGGGTGTTGGACTGGGGTGTGGACTGCGGTGTGTTCCAGAGCATCACTCTGACGGCATCTGGGTTTTGTAATGTGTTTGTTTAAGATGTCAGGTTTGTGTGTGACCTCTTTTCACTGACCTACTGTATTTGACCTCAGGGTGGGTACGCAGGCAACGCAGCAGGGTTCCGAATCCCATCCCTGCTCAAGCTGGCCGACACTAAAGCCAACAAACCAGGCATGAACCTCCTGCACTTTGTGGCCATGGTAAGATCTGATCTAGGATCAGGTATCTATTACCCATATACTGTAGCTGTATTCATTATCATCTAAAGTGCAAAACTGGTCCTACCGTACTTCAGCACCCCTCGCCCCGACGGCGTCAAATATACAGCTTCCTAATATTGAGTTGCACCCCGACCTTTTTTTGCCCTCAGAACAGCCTCAATTTGTCAGGGCATGGATTTTACAAGGTGTTGTAAGCGTTCCACAGGGATGCTGGCCCATGTTGACTCTACAAGGTGTTGAAAGCGTTCCACAGGGATGCTGGCCCATGTTGACTCTACAAGGTGTTGAAAGCGTTCCACAGGGATGCTGGCCCATGTTGACTCTACAAGGTGTTGAAAGCGTTCCACAGGGATGCTGGCCCATGTTGACTCTACAAGGTGTTGAAAGCGTTCCACAGGGATGCTGGCCCATGTTGACTCTACAAGGTGTTGAAAGCGTTCCACAGGGATGCTGGCCCATGTTGACTCTACAAGGTGTTGAAAGCGTTCCACAGGGATGCTGGCCCATGTTGACTCTACAAGGTGTTGAAAGCGTTCCACAGGGATGCTGGCCCATGTTGACTCTACAAGGTGTTGAAAGCGTTCCACAGGGATGCTGGCCCATGTTGACTCTACAAGGTGTTGAAAGCGTTCCACAGGGATGCTGGCCCATGTTGACTCTACAAGGTGTTGAAAGCGTTCCACAGGGATGCTGGCCCATGTTGACTCTACAAGGTGTTGAAAGCGTTCCACAGGGATGCTGGCCCATGTTGACTCTACAAGGTGTTGAAAGCGTTCCACAGGGATGCTGGCCCATGTTGACTCTACAAGGTGTTGAAAGCGTTCCACAGGGATGCTGGCCCATGTTGACTCTACAAGGTGTTGAAAGCGTTCCACAGGGATGCTGGCCCATGTTGACTCCAATGCTTCCCACAGTTGTGTTAAGTTGGCTGGATGTCCTTTGGGTGGTGAACCATTCTTGATACACACAGGAAACTCTTGAGCGTGAAAAACCCAGCAGCATTGCAGTTCATGACACACATCGGCACCTAATACCATACTCCATTCAAAGGCACCTAAAGATTTTGTCTTGCCCATTCACCCTCTGAATGGCACACAGACATAATCCATGTCTCAATTGTCTCAAGGTTTAAAAGTTATTCTTTAACCTGTCTCCTCCCCTTCATCTACACTGATTTGAAGTGGATTTAACAAGCGACATCATTAAGAGATCATAGCTTTCACCTGGTCAGCCTGTCATGGAAAGAGCAGCTGTTCATAATGTTTTGTACACTCAGTGACCCTTGAAGTGCTTGACTTTAGTTAATCTTTCAGTCAAGACCTACTTATAGCTGTAATATGCCACACATCTAAATGAACTCTCTCTAGATCTAGTTCAAAGACAACTAAATTCATCCCAGACTTCCCTTTTATTGAAGACTAACAACCATCTGACAGACTGCTCATTTAGTTTCCTTTGGAAAAACTAGACACTTTTTCTTATTTAGCTAAATTGTTCAACTGGCACAGATAAAACAGGTCTTCAGAATCTCTTTCAAACTATTTGTTGTATTTGACCAACCATGAATTCACAATAACCACATCAACACACTGAATCGTGACACAATGCAATGATTCATCCAGAATTATGACGGCTCACTGTGTGAAACAATAGCTGGATCAGCTCTGTCTCTGTCTCCACAGGAAGCAGTGAAAAAGGACCAGAGTTTACTGTCGTTTCCCGGCCAACTAGGACATGTCGGCCCCGCCTCCAGGTCAGTAAGAGCCAATAATACAGATCCCTCCCAAGATTAGAAATGCTCCCCTTCCTTCCTCATAGGGGACTGGGAAACGTTCAGTTGCCAAACGCTGTCAAACTTTGCAAATAGAAATGCCACAAATAGAGCCAACATGATTCCTTGTTCTACATGTCAGAGAGGCATGTTTCTTCTATATTACATATTTCTATCCGAATGTTCCAAAACATTGCCCCGCTGAACGCGCCCCAGTTCTAATAGTTTGAAAATCTACCTCGTGGCAAAAACAGATATTTGCTTGATCTGCATATAAAGTAAGATTTTCACTTCATTGCTTTTAACCAATCCAGCAGATCTGTAATGAATTAGTTAATTAAACGGAGGAAAGAAGGAAGGAAGGAAGGAAGCAATCTGAAGTGTTTGAACGTGGCCCGTGGTGTTTTGGCTGCTTCTGGGGAGCATATGAGATCCGCAGGACACACACACACACACACACACACACACACACACACACACACACACACACACACACACACACACACACACACACACACACACACACACACACACACACACACACACACACACACACACACACACACACACACACACACACACACACACACACACACACACACACACACACACATCCACCCATCCATCCATCCATCCATCCAACTGGACTGTATTGTGTTACGGTACTGTCCAGCTGTTAGTGATATAGCTATCCCCTTGTCATGAGCAACATGTCTGTTTCAATATCACGGCTCTGTTGGGTTTGGTTAGCTATGTAGGACCCTTAGATTGAGTCCACAAGTGGCACCCTATTCTCTATATAGTGCACTACTTTTGACCAGAGCTCTAGATAAAGTGCACTATATAGGGAATAGGGTGCCATTTGGGAAACACTCTTACTGTCAGTTACTCTGTGGGTATTGGTGTCTGTATTTATTAAGGATCCCCATTAGCAGCTACCTGGGCTCCAGCAAAATTAAGACAGTTCATACCATTTTAAAAACAGTACATTACATCTATTATATAATATAATACATCTATTTCTCAAGAGCTTCCTGGCCAAGATAGGCAGCACCAAGTCATTACACAATTACAGACAGACAACATGAAAAACTACAGGTAATAACAAAATCATAAAAAATATTTAAAAAACACCAATCGGGACAGGTTCTTCCAGTTTAAAAGTATTTTGTAAGGCGTTCCAAGCTGACGGCGCAGAGTACATAAAAGCCATTTTACCAAATTCAGTTCGGACATTTGGAACAGTTAGCAGGATAAAGTCCTGCGAACGAATTGCAATAAAATGCCCAAATAATATGGTAGTAAACCCAAAATGGCTTTGTAAATAAAAGTGACTGATCCTTGACTAGAGAAGGCCAGCCAACCCTTGTTCATAAAGTGCAATGATGCATAAGGGTTTTGCAGTTTCAAATAAATCTCAAAGTGCCATGGTAAAGGGTGTCCATTGATCTCAAACACTGAGCGGAAGCGTTCATATATAAAATATCCCCATAGTCTAGTAAAGGCATAACTGTAGCTGATACTGGCCTCCTTCTGGCTTCAAAAGAAAAACAGGCCTTATTCCTGAAATAAAATCCCAACTTCAGCTTCAATTTTTTTGTAATTGTTGAATATGCAATTTAAAGGAGGCCGTCATCAATAAAAATTCCAAGGTATTTATGAGGTTACAGTCTCAATCTCATTGCCCTGACAGGTAGTATTAGGGGAAAGGTTGAGATGTCTATTTGCTTGCTTTAGAAAGCACCATTAGTTTAGTTTGGTCAGTATTGAGGATAAGCTTCAGTTGACACAAGGTACAGTTGATGTCGGAAGTTTACAAACACTTAGGTTGGAGTCATTAAAACTAGTTTTTCAACCACTCAACCACTCAACTACACATTTCTTGTTAACAAACTATAGCTTTGGTAAGTCGATTAGGACATTTACTTTGTGCATGACACAAGTAATTTTTCCAACAATTGTTTACAGACAGATTATTTCACTTCTAATTCACTGTATCACAATTCCAGTGGGTCAGAAGTTTACATACAGTAAGTTGACTGTGCCTTTAAACAGCTTGGAAAATTCCAGAAAATTATGTAATTTAAACAAAGATCGTACTTTTTGGAGAAATGTCCTCTGGTTTGATGAAACAAAAATAGAACTGTTTGGCCATAATGACCATCGTTTAGTTTGGGGAAAAAGGGGGAGGTTTGCAAGCCGAAGAACACCATCCCAACTGTGAAGCACGGGGGTGGCAGCGTCATGTTGTGGGGGTGCTTTGCTGCGGGAGGGACTGGTGCACATCACAAAATAGATAGCTTCCATGAGGCAGGAAAATTATGTTGTTATATTGAAGCAGCATCTCAAGACATCAGTCAGGACGTTAAAGCTTGGTCGCAAATGGGTCTTCCAAATGGACAATTACCCCAAGCATACTTTCAAAGTTGTGGCAAAATGGCTTAAGGACAACAAAGTCAAGGTATTGGAGTGGCCATCACAAAACCCTGACCTCAATCCTGTAGAACATTTTTTGGCAGAACTGACCAGTGTGCGAGCAAGAAGGCCTACAAACCTGTGTGGAGTGCAATGGAGATTGCATCATCTGTGGATCTGTTAGGGCGGTATGCAAATTGGAGTGGGTCTAGGGTTTCTGGGATAATGGTGTTGTGAGCCATGACCAGCATTTCAAATTATTTCATGGCTACAGACGTGAGTGCTATGTGTCAGTAGTCATTTAGGCAGGTCACCTTAGTGTTCGTGGGCACAGGCACTATGGTGGTCTGCTTAAAACATGTTTGTATTACAGACTCAGACAGGGAGAGTTTGAACATTTCAGTGAAGACACCTGCCAGTTGGTCAGCGCATGCTCGCAGTACACATCCTGGTAATCCTTCTGGCCCTGCGGCCTTGTGAATGTTGAGAGCGTGATCACATAGTTGTCCAGAACAGCTGGTGCTCTCATGCATGTTTCAGTGTTTTTTTGCCTCGAAATGAGCATAGAAGTAGTTTAGCTCGTCTGGTAGGCTTGTGTCGCTGGGCAGCTCTCGGCAGTGCTTCCCTTTGTAGTCTGTAATGGTTTGTAAGCCCTGCCACATCTGACGAGCGTCAGAGCCAGTGTAATACGATTCAATCTTAGTCCTGTATTGATGCTTTGCCTGTTTGATGGTTTGTCGGAGGGCATAGCGGTATTTCTTATAAGCTTCCAGGTTAGAGTCCCGCTCCTTGAAAGCAGCAGCTCTAGCCTTTAGCTCCAGGCGGATGTTGCCTGTAATCTATGGCTTCTAGTTGGGGTATGTACGTACGGTCACTGTGGGGACGAGGTCATCGATGCACTTATTAAGCCAATGACTGATGTGGTGTATTCCTCAATGCCATCGGTAGATTCCCGGAACATATTCTAGTCTGTGCTAGAAAAACAGTCCTGTAGCTTAGCGTCTGCTTCATGTGACCACTTTTTTATTGACAGAGTCCCTGGTGCTTCCTGCTTTAATTTTTGCTTGTAAGCAGGAACCAGGAGGATAGAATTATGATCAGATATGCCAAAGGGCGAGGGAGATCTTTGTACGCATCTCTGGGTATGGAGTAACGGTGGTCTAGAGTATTTTTTTTCTCGCTCTGGTTGCACATTTAACATGCTGATAGAAATTTGGTAAAACTGATTTGTTTCCCTGCATTAAAATCCCCAGCCACTAGGAGCGTCTCTGGATGTGAGTTTTCCTGTTTGCTTATGGTGGATTACAGCTCATTCAGTGCGGCCTTACTGCCAGCATCGGTCTGTGGTGGTCTGTAGACAGCTACGAAAAATACAGATGAAAACTCTCTAGGTAGATAGTGTGGTCTTCAAGCTTATCATGAGATACTCTACCTCAGGCGAGCAAAACCTTGAGACTTCCTTAGATATTGTGCACCTGCTGTTGTTTACAAATATAAATAGTCTGCCCCCTTGTCTTACCAGAGGCTGCTGTTCTATCCTGCCGATACATCATATAACCAGCCAGCTGTATGTTGATAATGTCGTTGTTCAGCCACGACTCCGTGAAGCATAAGATTTTAGTTTTTAATGGCCTGTTGGTAGAATAATCTTCCTCGTAGGTCGTCGATTTTATTTTCCAATGATTACAGGTTAGCTAGTAGAACGGAAGGCAGTGGGGGTTTATTTGATCGCCAACTAATTCTCAGAAGGTAGCCCGACCTCCGTCCTCTTTTTCTCCGTCTTCTCTTCACGCAAAGGACAGGGATTTGGGCCTGTTCCTGGGAAAGCAGTATGTCCTTCACGACGGGCTCGTTAAAGGAAAATAAAAGCTTCTGCGACAGCCTGCTGGGGCAGAGCCAAAGGGGAAATCTTGGATGTATTACATTATCTGTTAGAGGAAAATAACAGCTTGATGTAGGTCACAGCTTGGGAACAGCTTTGAGTTATAATCTTAATTAACAGCATCTTCTACAACAAAGATTCCCATATGGTTTGATTTGAGGTACGCTAGTCTCTCACGGATCGCAGCAACAGGTTGGGTTGTGGTTTTAAAACCCATGGTTTTATCCACAGACATATATTTCGGCCAACTTTTGGTCACAGAAACTCACAGCGATCACTTTACTATCATCTATGAAGGTAGACTCTGCAAAATGACGTTGCCACGAGCAGCACCGGAGATATTGAGATGAGCGAGATGCAACACACAGTATCTGTGCATGTGTACGGGTTTGCTTCATGCTGTTCACACTCTTAGTTGTTACGGTAATGGACCCACTATGCTGTTTACTTTCTGCATCTATCTCATATTGCCCACCTTTAAAGTCATGTAAAGTGATGCATCTCTCTCGTCTCTGTCTTCCTATAGGTTGTGTGAGGAGTCGGTAGTAGAGGATCTCTCCAGGCTCCACAGGCGTGTGGCATCCCTCAGGATCAGTGTCCAGACGGAGGCAGAGATCCAGCAGCTCACACAGCCTTTCCTGGAGGTACGGACCTGAACTAGATTCTAGAACATGGATTTAGAACACACACTGATCTAGGAAATATATCATTCTAGATCTACAGCACATCTATGGTGTCTAGTGAAGTGAGAATTTATGAACTCACAAATAACAAAACTGAAACTCACATGGCTTTGGTTACCTCTGAGTCTCTTCCCTCCATATTCGTCCTCCTTGGTCAAAATACACAACAGTCAGTCTAATTTTGATATCTCTCTCTCTCTCTCCCTCTCTCTCTCTCTCGCGCGCGCTCTCTCCATCTCTCCTCCATGTCTCTCACGCTCGCTCGCACTCACGCTCTCTCTTTCCTTTCCTTTCTCTCTCTTCTCTCTCCTCTTCTCCATCTCTCTCTCTAGGTGGCAGAGGAGCGTCTGAAGGAAGCAGAGGATGAAGTGGAGGGGATGAGGATGTCCAGTCAGGCTCTGGTCCAGTTCTTCTGTGAGGATGACAGCACTTTTAAACTGGAGGAAGCCTGCAGGGTCTTCCACTCCTTCTGCCTTCGCTTCCAAAGAGCCGTACAGGTGAGACCGACTGCTTTACATCAAGCTGCCTGCATGGGTTCCCACTACGTACATATTGTAAAAAAGTATGAAAAATAAAACAAATGCCTTTTGGTTGTAATTCAAGGTTAGGGTTGGATTTTAAAATAGGATTTTAAGAAGATAATTTGTAGAACTAGGTTGGGCTTCCGACTTTGCAACTTGGGAAGATATTGAGGACCCTCCTCATGACAGCAATATGAGGTAGTGGGATGGATGAGTGGGATGGATACCGTAGATGTAGACAGAAGATAGAAGCGTAGATGCTGTGCTGATAAATGTATACTTGTTGTTTCTTCTTTTACCTGAAACTCATTGAACTCGTCCTGTTCCCTCTCAGGAAAACGCTGAGCGGGAACAGAAGGAGCAGAAACGGAGGGAGCGTGAGATGGTGGAGAAGCGTCGCTCCGTGGCCGTGTGTACAGGCCTGGACCTGGCTGTGGCTACGGGTCGGGTGTCCCCACCGGGAACCCAGGAGAACCAGAATGACCTAGAGAAAACCCTTGAGAATCTGAGCCACACCTGGAGCCGGCGCAGCCTTAGAACCCAGGAGAACCGCAGGAACTCCCACCACCTCCAGAACTACACCTCCGTTCCTATCCAGACATCCCCGGGTTTGGTTAGAAACACATCCCCCCAACTCCACCTTAGCTCCTCCAACCTCCAGACCTCTCCAGGGCTACCCTGCCCCACCTACCCCAACCAGGAGGGACCATCCCTGGGGACCGAGACCAAGACAGAGCCCCTGGTCCGTCAGCACCAACAAGTCCTGGAGACTAAGGGACCAAATCATGAAGGGACAACTCAGACTCAAGTCTCAGAACCGCAACATGAACTGACTTCTAACATCATTCAAACCCAGTGTGGACATAGATTCAAATTCCCCCAAAACAGGCAGGACACTATTGCCTATGTCACCCAAACCCAACATGGAATATTTAAAAACGTCATTGATAGCCAACATGCACCAACGGCTCGAGTGACTCAAACTCACGATGCCGTCCCTGACCCGTGTGTACTGACCACTAAGTCTATGGCCAGTCCTTATAGACACTCCTCCACTACCACTACTGCCATCCCCAGTGTGAGAAGAAATACCATTGGTCTTAGACACAGGTATGACCTAGAGGGGACTGACCCTACCCCTGTTTCTCAGGCGAAACACGCAGACACCTCAGTCAGAGACGCAGCGCATCAGGACCCTGACCTCGCTCAGCTAACAGGGTCAACGGTATCTCAGGTCACTCAGCAGCCCTTCGAGAGCCAATCAGAAACATCCATGGCCACCGCCAGCCCAGACGGTGTCCAATCACAATCCCAGGAGGCTAAGGGAGCCAATGAGACCACACCAGGACGTGGTGGTGCCTTGGAGCTGAGGCTTTCACCTGAGGGCGGACCAACCCAGCAGAGGGAAACCGAATCTGTGGAACAGAGCTGGCTGCCTCCGAGCCTACCAGAACTTAGCCCACAGCGGGCACAGGAATGCCCAGAGGTCTCCAGCCCTGACAGGGAGAGGGACCGGTCATACCCATGTGTGGGCGAAACCCTTGAGTGCCACACCCTGGTCCGAGGTCTGCGTTCCTACGACAACCTATCCCCTCCTCCCACCCCTACCACAACACTCTCCAGAGCCCCACCCAGCCTCTGCTCCAAGTGGAGGAAAGCGAAGCAGGCGGAGACTCCAGGGGCTGGTTCTGGGTCTCCAATGGGGAAAGAGGACTCTCGGGGCGGGGGGAAGTCTCCTGTTGTCCGAGGTGGGGCTAAGCGGGGCTTGGTACCCCGTGCAGGTCTACCGAACAATACTGCTATCCATAGGGTGCGTTTTATTACCAAACCGGAGACACAGACACCCACCGGCCCCGTTCCAAATCCTAATTTACAGACTACACCACGTTCCACTCATCTTGTGTCCCCGTCCATACCCAGCGCCTCCGTACGCTCCTCCCCCATCACACGCCCTACTACTACCCAGACAGAGGTGAAGCGTCGCGGTAGCACCAGGAGTGAGAGGAGCCAGGCTGTGGGTGAGAACCAGCAGCAGACCCCAGGGAAACCCACCTTGACCCGCCGGGCATCAGAGAGAGCTGGGCTGGGGCTTGGACCAGAGAGGGAGAGGACTTCTAGCACCAGCACCAATAGTAGTACAGCTACCACCCAGCCAGCCTTTGTCAGAGGCTCTCCTCTCAGGGTCACCAAACGTCTTGCCCCCACCTCCAACTCTGAGACCCAACACTCCTCTCAGCCCCGCTCCACACACAGCCCCTCCTCGGCTACAGCTAAAACCATCCGTACAGCTGTTACAGCAGCGTCCAGGACTAAAACAACCAAGACGAGCCCCAGCACAGATCCCTCTAGAGCTGCTGTCCCTGCCTGCAAAACCCCCACAGCAACACGGATACCTGGACCTAAAATGGCCCGTCCTGCCTCCTCGCCCATGTGGAAGTGATCGTGGGAGATCATACCACTTTTTCAGTCTTCTGTCCACATGCCTCGGTGTGTTTATGTTTGTGTCCACGGTACATGTATGTGGGTATCAATAAATGACTTGGTGAATTGTACCAGACCTCTCTGTTCTGGAGGGGTAAGCAGTTACTGGTCCATGCAGACTATTGAGCTTGTCCAGAATCAATGGGGTGTTTTCACTTGGGTCTGTCTTATTGTAAAGTGCAATTAAGGACGTACAAAGTACCTGCCATACTCGCTCTTGTCTGGCAGGAAGATGACAAAGAACTGCAACTCGAACAAAATGGCTGCCACTACATCACTCTACATTTACTATGTTTTGCAAATGGACAGTAGGTGTACTGTCACTGTAGATAGAATTGTCTTCTGTTCTACACTCTACCTCCATCCACTAGTGTCCTGTCCATGCAACAGGGCACTTCAAGGAGATACTCTAACCACCTCACACCCAACCTGGACTTTGTTAAGCTACTGAAATGGGTGCCTCATTTGTTGTTCAAGAAAATCATTTGTTTAGAATAATTTGCCACTGTGGCCTCCTCTGTGCCTTGGTCTTCCAACAGATCACTCTCATCGACCAGTCTTTTTAGGTTGCATGTTGTATGTTGAAAATGGCGTGTTCGTCTTCAAAGGTTATTTTATTTAACTTTACCTGCATCCCAAATTGCACCCTATTCCCCATATAGTGCACAACCTTTGACCAGGGCCCCCAAACAGCCCTGGTCCAAATGAGTGCACTATGTAGGGAATAATTTCCCTCTGTTTTGAGCGGCCATTCTTTAGAACTGTATTTCTACACCTGTTGTGCTGTTTCATTAGATGCATGGACCAAACTCAGATTGAATAGATGGAATTTCACTTTTGTTGTTTTCTCACCTTGGGCTATCGATTTGCCCAATCAGCAATCAATCGGTATGATATCGAATTGATTATTGGTAATTGAGCGATTTTATTGGTTATCCTCATCTTGAATGTGCTCTTCATTCTGACACACTTTAAGTTGCTAGGATACTCACTGTAATATTCTGCTGCTGTTTATATCAAAACGATCTTAAAATGAACGGCATGAATTGTTATCCATGGCAACAATGTGTGTATTTGTAAATAACATATAAAATAAAGTTGCTAATCAGACTCGGGGTGTGGTTGTTTGTTTTAGAAATGACGTCACTAAAGGACTTTCTGTTTAAAGACGACAGAGAAGTCGAAGGCAGGTGTTCTTCAATGCACAGCTCTGCTTATTCGTTTTTTATTGCAGTTACTATCCTCCACAGTCTGAGTTCCCCCAGGCATCTGTCACGTACTGCTGTGACCCTCCCGATGCACCCTGTTCCCTATATAGTGCACTACTTTTCATCAGAAACCTATGTGAACTATATAGTGAATAGCCTGACATTGGTCACAGTATTTTAGACTAGAGAACTGTCTTGATCACCAAGCTGCTGGCTCGTTATCAGCATCATGAGACTACTTCCTCCTCCAGAGACAAAGCTGTCCTGCTCTACAAACCAAGCTGCTGGCTCGTTATCAGCATCATGAGACTACTTCCTCCTCCAGAGACAAAGCTGTCCGGCTCTACTAACCAAGCTGCTGGCTCGTTATCAGCATCATGAGACTACTTCCTCCTCCAGAGACAAAGCTGTCCTGCTCTACTAATCAAGCTGCTGACTCGTTATCAGCATCATGAGACTACTTCCTCCTCCAGAGACAAAGCTGTCCTGCTCTACTAACCAAGCTGCTGGCTCGTAATCAGCATCATGAGACTACTTCCTCCTTCAGAGACAAAGCTGTCCTGCTCTACTAACCAAGCTGCTGGCTCGTAATCAGCATCATGAGACTACTTCCTCCTTCAGAGACAAAGCTGTCCTGCTCTACTAACCAAGCTGCTGGCTCGTAATCAGCATCATGAGACTACTTCCTCCTCCAGAGACAAAGCTGTCCTGCTCTACTAACCAAGCTGCTGACTCGTTATCAGCATCATGAGACTACTTCCTCCTTCAGAGACAAAGCTGTCCTGCTCTACTAACCAAGCTGCTGACTCGTTATCAGCATCATGAGACTACTTCCTCCTTCAGAGACAAAGCTGTCCTGCTCTACTAACCAAGCTGCTGACTCGTTATCAGCATCATGAGACTACTTCCTCCTCCAGAGACAAAGCTGTCCTGCTCTACTAACCAAGCTGCTGACTCGTTATCAGCATCATGAGACTACTTCCTCCTTCAGAGACAAAGCTGTCCTGCTCTACTAACCAAGCTGCTGACTCGTTATCAGCATCATGAGACTACTTCCTCCTTCAGAGACAAAGCTGTCCTGCTCTACTAACCAAGCTGCTGACTCGTTATCAGCATCATGAGACTACTTCCTCCTCCAGAGACAAAGCTGTCCTGCTCTACTAACCAAGCTGCTGGCTCGTTATCAGCATCATGAGACTACTTCCTCCTCCAGAGACAAAGCTGTCCTGCTCTACTAACACACCATTGTCCTCTTTTCCATCTCCTTTTCTCTCCCTCTCTCCACTGCCCCTCATCTTCTCTCCTTTTCTCTCCTCCTCTCCATGTCTTGACACAGTCCTCCTCAGGCCTGTAACCGTTGCCATGGTGACACTGCAGGCGTCCTAGAGAATCTCCTTGGAGAATTGGGGTGAGAAGGGTGTGGGTGTAAGAGTCCAGTGGGAGAGCTCTGTTTACAGGCCACAGTGACACGGATGATGCCAGAACCTCCTGGAGGGCAGAGCAACAAACTGGCGCCTCTTTGTCTCCCCTGGTTGTCTGGTGGTTGGTCAGCACTGACCTCTTAACCACTCTCTGTGTCCCAAATTACACCCTACTGTATTCCCTTTATAGTGCACTACTTTTGACCAGGGCAGTGTGCTATATAGGGAAAAGGGTGTCATTTTGGACGTATCCATTGCTTTACCTTGATCAGTGTATAGACGGGAGATGTGACTTCATTGATGAGTCTGCCAGTGGGGGTGGGCTGGTCCATTTTCAGCCCAGTGGGCTTGTTTCATGTATTTTTTTTATGCGCAAAACAATAATTATCTGGCTAATAGTTGGGTGTGGAAGCTTTGAAGAATAAAATGGGCCGGTTTGGGGGCCTTAAGGAAAGAAATGGGCCGGTGTGTTAGAAATGCCAGGACCGATTTCGGGTCCCAGTCTGCCCCGCTCTGCCAGAGTAGGTCCGACTGAAATAGTGTAAAGTATTCTAAAATGGCTTCCCTTCCTATTCCTTGTCTGCTTGTGATGAAGAGTTACTCACAACCGCTCTGTCACTGTCAACAAACATACATGGACTTCAATGCAGATGTTGCTCTACAAAGTTTCTGAACAGGACTGGCCAATGTACCCTACCGTTAAGTTAAACGTAAACAGTGAAGGCATGTTAGTCGGTGTCAGTCACACTGAGATGTACATCTCTTTTTCAAGCGAGCCCTGATCAAGAGAGCAACATACGTTAAATTTTTTTATTTAAAATGTACCTTTATTTAACTAGGCAAGTCAGTTAAGAACAAATTCTTATTTTCAATGATGGCCTAGGAACAGTGGGTTAACTGCCTGTTCAGGGGCAGAACAACAGATTTGTACCTTGTCAGCTTGAACTCGCAACCTTCCGGTTACTAGTCCAACGCTCTAACCACTAGGCTACCCTGCCGCCCCATTGAGCAATATGTAACAATGAATGGAAGTTAAAACAGTGAAAGTGCATAAAAGAGCTTAAAAGAGTAGTCAGTCAGGGTGCAGCACCCGTCCAATACTGGATTTAAAATGATCAATCAGAATAAAATATAAACGCAACATGTAAAGTGTTGGTTTCATGAGCTGAAATAAAATATCCCAGACATTTTCCATACACACAAAAAGCTTATTTCTCTTAACTTTAGTGCAAAAATGTGTTTACATCCCTGTTAGTGAACATTTCTTCTTTGCCAATATAATCCATCCACCTGACAGGTGTGGCATATCAAGGAGCTGATTAAACAGCATGATCATTACACAGGTGCACCTTGTGCTGGGGGGCAATAAAAGGCCTCTCTACTACACAATGCCACATATATCTCAAGTTTTGAGGGAGCGTGCATTTGGCATGCTGATTGCAGGAATGTTCACCAAAGCTGTTGCCAGATAATTTAATTTGAATTTCTCTACCATAAGCCTCCTCCAACATTGATTTAGAAAATTTGGCAGTACGTCCAACCGGCCTCACAACTGCAGGCCACATGTATGATGTTGTGTGGGTGAGCGGATTGCTGATGCCAACGTTGTGAATAGAGTGCCCCATGGTGGCGGTGGGGTTATGGTATGGGCAGGCATAAGCTAAGGACAATGAACACAATTGCATTTTATGGATGGCAATTTGAATGCACAGAGATACCGTGACGAGATCCTGAGGCCCATTGTCGTGCCAGTCATCCACCAGCATCACCTTGTGTTTCAGCATGATAATGCACGGCCCCATGTCGCAAGGATCTGTACACAATTCCTGGAAACTGAAAATGTCTCAGTTCTTCCATGGCTTGCATACATGTCACCCATTGTGCCAGTTTGGGATGCTCTGGATCGATGTGTATGACAGCGTGTCCCAGTTCCCGCCAAAATCCAGCAACTTCGCACAGCCATTGAAGAGTGGGACAACATTCCACAGGCCACAATCAACAGCCTGATCAACTCGGAGATGTTTCGCACTGCATGAGGCAAATGGTGGTCACACCAGATACTGACTGGTGTTTTGATCCAAGCTCCTGCTTTTTTTCAAGGTATCTGTGATCAACAGATTCCTATCTGTGTTAACAGTTAACAGTCATGTGAAATTCATAGATTCGGGCCTAATTTATTCATTTCAGTTGACTGATTTCCTTATATGAACTGTACCTCAGTAAAATCTTTTAAATTGTTAAATGTTGTGTTAACATTTTTGTTCCGTATCATTTTGTGATGAGTCATGCTTGGCTGCCCAATGACTTCTGTTGACTGTAGGCTTACATTTTGGCATGGTCTGACTACGGTTGATTTAGTTGTTGATTTGAGATCTATACATACCGGTTTTTTAAAACAATCAAATATATACCAAAATTTGAATGTGCATGTTTAGTGTAAGACATGTTTAAGATAACGAGCAAGGTTATTTTCTGGGTGAAATCGTTATTTATAAAGCATTATGGTTTATAGTGCCATCTAGCGTCCGATTGACTTATCAGCTCTAAGTAAGAAGAAGGAAAACGACAACTACCATGATGCCTTAATCAACATAGAACGTGGTGGGCGTTTAAGAAAGGTCCCCGGATGCAGTTGTGATTGACTGTACACTGCTAAAAAGTTTCGCTCTAGTCGAGAGGTGGTAAGAGAAACAACTTTTTTGAATATAGATAATTCTTGCAAGCCATTGTTATACTTGTATGTATACTAACACTGAGCTAATTGTGGCTGTTAGTTACTTATTGTGTTTAGGAAGTAGAAACTTCGAGGAATTCCACATGCTAGTTCCTTAGCTTTCCATCTAGCTGGCTGGCTAGTAACTTATGGGTACGCCCAAAAGTTGACGACCTAGGATAGCAATTTTATTGTTGTCTAATTTACTCAGGCGTTACACTTTATCATAGGTAAATCCTTGTACTTAACTGGTACCTTGCTAATTAAGAAGACTTGAGCAAAAGTTAGATAAGTAATGAAAACAAAGTTCAGTCAGTGCTCTGCTGCTGATTTCTGTTTCGCCGGCAGGCTCCAGCCGGTGGACTTTGATTTTGAGACAAAGGTTAGAGGAAACTAAAACTGTCCCGCAGTAACAATCAATCAGACATTTACTCCGCTTCTACTTCTATTCTCTCTCCCTCTCTTTCCTGCTCTCCTCACTTTCTCTCCCCCCATCCTCTTTCTGCCCAGCGTCTGCAGCCCGTGTGGTAGGTCGGTGTTAGGAAGGCAACAGGACAGGAGACAGAATGCAGAACGTAAAGTGTGTAGTGGTGGGGGACGGTGCCGTGGGTAAAACATGCCTCCTCATCTCCTACACCACAAACGCTTTCCCTGAGGAGTACATCCCCACCGTGTTCGACAACTACAGCGCCCAGGTGTGTGTGTGTGTGTGTGTGTGTGTGTGTGTGTGTGTGTGTGTGTGTGTGTGTGTGTGTGTGTGTGTGTGTGTGTGTGTGTGTGTATATATTACACATATGTTTTACACAAATGTTTACACACTTGTGTGTTTGTCACAGATGACGGTTGATGGCCGCATCATCAGCCTCAACCTGTGGGACACAGCCGGACAAGAGGAGTACGACCGCCTCCGCACTCTGTCCTACCCCCAATCCAACGTCTTCGTCATCTGTTTCTCCATCGGGAGTCCTTCCTCCCACGCCAACGTCCGCCACAAGTGGCACCCGGAGGTGTCTCACCACTGCCCCAGCGTGCCCATCCTCCTAGTGGGGACAAAGAGGGACCTGAGGAGTGATGGGGAGACGGTGAAGAAGCTGAAGGAGCAGGGTTTAGCTCCCACCACACAGCAACAGGGGAACAGCATGGCTAAGCAGATAGGAGCGGTGAAGTACATGGAGTGCTCTGCTCTGACGCAGGAAGGGGTCAGGGAAGTGTTCAGCGAGGCAGTACGGGCCGTGTTGTATCCCGTTACCAAAAAGAATGCCAAAAAGTGTGTACTGTTGTAATGGAGGGACACAGATGGGGAGAAGGAGGGAGAGACAATGACGGCGCAAGGTTGAGTTTGTTGGAGGAGATGGACTCAGCCCCCAGGCCTCTCGGCCCCCTCTGCCTCTCGGCCCCCTCTGCCTCTCGGCCCCCTCTGCATCTCGGTCCCTTTGCCTCTCGACCCCTTTGCCTTTAAAGACTCTTGATTCAGCTCACTTCTCTCCTTCCTCCAGCCTCACAAAATCAAATCTGGAACTCAGTCAGTTCCACTGCTTTTTCCCCCTAATTCCCCTCTAATCTGGAACTCAGTCAGTTCCACTGCTTTTTCCCCCTAATTCCCCTCTAATCTGGAACTCAGTCAGTTCCACTGCTTTTTCCCCCTAATTCCCCTCTAATCTGGAACTCAGTCAGTTCCACTGCTTTTTCCCCCTAATTCCCCTCTAATCAGGGACTCAGTCAGTTCCACTGCTTTTCCCCCCTAATTCCCCTCTAATCTGGAACTCAGTCAGTTCCACTGCTTTTCCCCCCTAATTCCCCTCTAATCTGGAACTCAGTCAGTTCCACTGCTTTTTCCCCCTAATTCCCCTCTAATCAGGGACTGATTTAGACCTGGGACACCAGGTGGATGATTCTCCTCTAATCAGGGACTGATTTAGACCTGGGACACCAGGTGGATGATTCCCCTCTAATCAGGGACTGATTTAGACCTGGGACACCAGGTGGATGATTCTCCTCTAATCAGGGACTGATTTAGACCTGGGACACCAGGTGGATGATTCTCCTCTAATCAGGGACTGATTTAGACCTGGGACACTTGGTGTGTGCAATTAATTACAAGGTAGAACAGAACCAGTTGTTCGGACCTTTGTCGGGTCAGAGCTGAGTACCCTGGCTCTATTCCTTGTCCTCAGAGTTGAATCCACTTCTAATTCTATCATCACCAAGTTGACTATTCCAACAGGGTGCAGATAGCCTCACTCCTCCCAGTCCGCTCAAACCTGTGTTAGTGTTATCACTTGATTCTTTTGTTGCAATGTTCCAAAGATGCTTCTGCGTAAATCATCGGTCTGTTTTGTTTCGTATGATCCCTTGCCATTTAAGATGCTTGTTAATATGCCATGTTGGCTGATAGAGCTGGAGAGATGAGCTCTGCCTTAGTAAGAGGTTAATCATTACCTCAATCACAGCCTCTCCAGTCGGTTATTCAGGCTATCCATCCAGGACTGTTGAAAACACACCTGGAAATGGCCTATATGTTTTGGGCATCTTGTTCTGTACTGTTCTCTGCTTTAGCTAGGTGTCCAGTTTACCTTCTTAATGTCCCTTCAAATGGATATTAGCCTAATCCAAGTATGATGCAAGGGCCAAAGCAATGGGTTTGTGTGCAGACATTTTAAAATCAATGAATGGATTGGTTGGATGAATGTTGTGAGTTTGTATGATTTAATGCTGACAGGAATGGTGGAATGATGAACATATCAGATTGTCGGTTCTAGTTATTTATGCCAATTACATTTTAATGTGCCTTATTGTAAGATATCTGACGTTTATTGTATCTACCTTATTGATTATTTGCTTTAGATGCCATAACTGTTGAGTAGCTGTGTGTGAGAGAGAGATACTAGAGTTGATTAAACTCCACGTTACATCCTCTCAGAAGAACCAAAGCTTCTTAATCAAAGTTCCATGAAACCACTTTTTGACACAATGTTTCTCCCCTCGGTCTACTCTAAGACGGATGTAGTCCCATAACTGACATCAGAGCAGTGTTGTGGGTGTTGTGGTGTGAACTTGTGTTCACAGCCCTTAGCGTTTGCCTCTAGAATGCTACAAATTATATAATGCTGGTAAATGGAGGCTGGGGTTTGATTACTGGTTGTGATAACTGACAATAACTACAACAGGAAATAGGGCTAAGATTGCACATTTATTTTGGCATATTTGATTAAGTAAATGAAACATGGGCAGTATAGTCTGGACATTTGATAGGGTATCATGCTGAAAATGTACAGGGTCAGACCTATTTACATGTGCATCACAAATGGCACCCTACTGCCTTTTTAGTGCATCAAGTAAGTAATAGGGTACCATTTGTGACTCACTCAGAGTATTAAAGAATAAAACCAAGGGAGCAATTAAAACTCATTCCTATTTTATATAATCTTTTAAAAAAAATCTATATATTCAGGTGTTCAGCTGGTATTTTGAATATAAACTTAACAGTAACCAATCATGGGAGTTCACTCCTAGGTAGGGAGAGAGATGCAAATTATTGTTTGAGAAAAAAAATCTGTGTGTGGAAGAAACATACCACTCCACCTCAAGTTCTAGAGGGAGTTTTTATTCTGTCATGTGGAGATCCTTCAGGGCTTCGTGGAAACAGATGTTGGTTGAACATATTGCTGAGACTGTTTAGAGTGTTTAAGAGAATGAAAGCATGTCTGTCAGTGTAAATGCTATGGGTTGCTTGTTGTGCTACCGTGTCCTGATATTTACTGTCTAAACAGAACACACACCTGTGGCTTTTTTGTCTGCGGTCTTACAGCTAGCTGTGTGTGTGTAGGCCAGTGTTTTCAGAACTCCTGCGGCCCCCAAGAGGTTAATGTTTGGTTTTTGTCCTAGCACTACGCAGCTAATTCAAATACTCAAAGCTTGATGAATCAGCTGTGTAGTGCTAGGACAAAAACCCAAATGTGCACCTCTTGGGGTCCCCGGGACCGAGTTTGGGAAATAATGGTGTAGGCTGGTGTGTATGTGTGGGGTACTCTATAATACAAGGCTGGTGTGTATGTGTGGGGTACTCTATAATACAAGGCTAGTGTGTATGTGTGGGGTACTCTATAATACAAGGCTGGTGTGTATGTGTGGGGTACTCTATAATACAAGGCTGGTGTGTATGTGTGGGGTACTCTATAATACACTGGGAACTTGATTTTTTTGTAGAATTTTTGTCATTTCATATATTCTGAACAAAAATATAAATGCATTTATGCAACAATTTTTGGGGATTACACTGAGGTACAATTCATTTAAGGAAATCAGTCAATTTAAATTAATGAATTAGTCCCTAATATATGGATTTCACATGACTGGGAATACAGATATGCATCTGTTGGTCAAAGATATCATAAAAAAATGGTTTCACGCTATCTCTATGCATTCAAATTCAATAAAAGGAAATTGTGTTCGTTGTCTGTAGCTAATGCCTGCCCATACCATAACCCCACCGCCACCATGGGGCACTCTGTCCACAATGTTGTCATCAGCAAACCGTTGGCCCACACGACGCCATACGTCGTGGGGTTGTGAGGCTGGTTGGATGTACTGCTAAATTCTCTAAAATGACGTTGGAAGCGGCTTATGGTAGAGAAATTTAACAATTCATTCTATGGCAACAGCTCTGGTGGACATTCCTGCAGTCACCATGGCAATTGAAACTTCCTTTAAAACATGAGACATCTGTAGAGTAGTGTTGTGAAAAAACTGCACATTTTAGAGTAGCCTTTTATTGCCCCCAGCACAAGGTGCACCTTTGTAATGATAATGCTGTTTAATCAGCTTCTTGATAGGTCACACCTGTCAGGTGGATATGAGAAATGCTCACCAACAGGGATGTAAACACATTTGTGCACAACATTTGAAAGAAATATGCTTTTTGGGATCTTTTATTTCAGCTTATGAAACGTGGGACCAACACTTTACATGGTGTGTTTATATTTTTGATCATTGTATATCAAAGTCTATTTGTATAAAAGAACAATGAAATGATTTTAAACTATGCTAAATAAAATTGTTATAGTTAAATAGGGATATTGTGCTATTTCCTGTGAGGTGTTCTCTGCTTCTGCAGATTGTGAGCTTGTGGGTTCAAAGTGGGTGAACCTGTAGGTGTGGCTGAAGCCTGCAGGATACATTGTAATGTGACTTATTATTGACTAACCAAATGGAACAGAGCTTAAATCAAATCAAATTTTATTTGTCACATACACATGGTTAGCAGATGTTAATGCGAGTGTAGCGAAATGCTTGTGCTTCTAGTTCCGACAATGCAGTAATAACGAACAAGTAATCTAACTAACAATTCCAAAAAAACTACTGTCTTATACACAGTGTAAGGGGATAAGGAATATGTACATAAGGATATATGAATGAGTGATGGTACAAAGCAGCATAGGCAAGATACAGTAGATGATAGAGTACAGTATAACATATGAGATGAGTATGTAAACAAAGTGGCTAGTGATACATGTATTACATAATGATGCAGTCGATGATATAGAGTACAGTATATACATATGCATATGAGATGAATAATGTAGGGTAAGTAACATTATATAAGGTAGCATTGTTTAAAGTGGCTAGTGATATATTTACA
Source organism: Oncorhynchus kisutch (assembly GCF_002021735.2). Classification (NCBI taxonomy): domain Eukaryota; kingdom Metazoa; phylum Chordata; class Actinopteri; order Salmoniformes; family Salmonidae; genus Oncorhynchus; species Oncorhynchus kisutch. Next base: position 56,994,742 of record NC_034192.2, on the reverse strand, counting down.
TAATTTCCCATCAATTCCCATTATTAAAGTGGCTGGAGTTGAGTCAGTGTCATTGACAGTGTGTTGGCAGCAGCCACTCAATGTTAGTGGTGGCTGTTTAACAGTCTGATGGCCTTGAGATAGAAGCTGTTTTTCAGTCTCTCGGTCCCAGCTTTGATGCACCTGTACTGACCTCGCCTTCTGGATGACAGCGGGGTGAACAGGCAGTGGCTCGGGTGGTTGATGTCCTTGATGATCTTTATGGCCTTCCTGTAGCATCGGGTGGTGTAGGTGTCCTGGAGGGCAGGTAGTTTGCCCCCGGTGATGCGTTGTGCAGACCTCACTACCCTCTGGATAGCCTTACGGTTGAGGGCGGTGCAGTTGCCATACCAGGCGGTGATACACCCCGCCAGGATGCTCTCGATTGTGCATCTGTAGAAGTTTGTGAGTGCTTTTGGTGACAAGCCGAATTTCTTCAGCCTCCTGAGGTTGAAGAGGCGCTGCTGCGCCTTCTTCACGATGCTGTCTGTGTGAGTGGACCAATTCAGTTTGTCTGTGATGTGTATGCCAAGGAACTTAAAACTTGCTACCCTCTCCACTACTGTTCCATCGATGTGGATAGGGGGGTGTTCCCTCTGCTGTTTCCTGAAGTCCACAATCATCTCCTTAGTTTTGTTGACGTTGAGTGTGAGGTTATTTTCCTGACACCACACTCAGAGGGCCCTCACCTCCTCCCTGTAGGCCGTCTCGTCGTTGTTGGTAATCAAGCCTACCACTGTTGTGTCGTCCGCAAACTTGATGATTGAGTTGGAGGCGTGCGTGGCCACGCAGTCGTGGGTAAACAGGGAGTACAGGAGAGGGCTCAGAACGCACCCTTGTGGAGCCCCAGTGTTGAGGATCAGAGGGGTGGAGATGTTGTTGCCTACCCTCACCACCTGGGGGCGGCCCGTCAGGAAGTCCAGTACCCAGTTGCACAGGGCGGGGTCGAGACCCAGGGTCTCGAGCTTGATGACGAGCTTGGAGGGTACTATGGTGTTGAATGCCGAGCTGTAGTCGATGAACAGCATTCTCACATAGGTATTCCTCTTGTCCAGATGGGTTAGGGCAGTGTGCAGTGTGGTTGAGATTGCATCGTCTGTGGACCTATTTGGGCGGTAAGCAAATTGGAGTGGGTCTAGGGTGTCAGGTAGGGTGGAGGTGATATGGTCCTTGACTAGTCTCTCAAAGCACTTCATGATGACGGATGTGAGTGCTACGGGGCGGTAGTCGTTTAGCTCAGTTACCTTAGCTTTCTTGGGAACAGGAACAATGGTGGCCCTCTTGAAGCATGTGGGAACAGCAGACTGGTATAGGGATTGATTGAATATGTCCGTGAACACACCGGCCAGCTGGTCTGCGCATGCTCTGAGGGCGCGGCTGGGGATGCCGCCTGGGCCTGCAGCCTTGCGAGGGTTAACACGTTTAAATGTCTTACTCACCTCGGCTGCAGTGAAGGAGAGACCGCATGTTTTCGTTGCAGGCCGTGTCAGTGGCACAGTATTGTCCTCAAAGCGGGCAAAAAAGTTATTTAGTCTGCCTGGGAGCAAGACATCCTGGTCCGTGACTGGGCTGGATTTCTTCCTGTAGTCCGTGATTGACTGTAGACCCTGCCACATACCTCTTGTGTCTGAGCCGTTGAATTGAGATTCTACTTTGTCTCTGTACTGGCGCTTAGCTTGTTTGATAGCCTTGCGGAGGGAATAGCTGCACTGTTTGTATTCGGTCATGTTACCAGACACCTTGCCCTGATTAAAAGCAGTGGTTCGCGCTTTCAGTTTCACACGAATGCTGCCATCAATCCACTGTTTCTGGTTAGGGAATGTTTTAATCGTTGCTATGGGAACGACATCTTCAACGCACGTTCTAATGAACTCGCACACCGAATCAGCGTATTCGTCAATGTTGTTATCTGACGCAATACGAAACATCTCCCAGTCCACGTGATGGAAGCAGTCTTGGAGTGTGGAGTCAGCTTGGTCGGACCAGCGTTGGACAGACCTCAGCGTGGGAGCCTCTTGTTTTAGTTTCTGTCTGTAGGCAGGGATCAACAAAATGGAGTCGTGGTCAGCTTTTCCGAAAGGGGGGCGGGGCAGGGCCTTATATGCGTCGCGGAAGTTAGAGTAACAATGATCCAAGGTCTTTCCACCCCTGGTTGTGCAATCGATATGCTGATAAAATTTAGGGAGTCTTGTTTTCAGATTAGCCTTGTTAAAATCCCCAGCTACAATGAATGCAGCCTCCAGATAAATTGTTTCCAGTTTGCAGAGAGTTAAATAAAGTTCGTTCAGAGCCATCGATGTGTCTGCTTGGGGGGGGATATATACGGCTGTGATTATAATCGAAGAGAATTCTCTTGGCAGATACGGTCTACATTTGATTGTGAGGAATTCTAAATCAGGGGAACAGAAGGATTTGAGTTCCTGTATGTTTCTTTCATCACACCATGTCACGTTGGCCATAAGGCATACGCCCCCACCCCTCTTCTTACCAGAAAGATGTTTGTTTCTGTCCGCGCGATGCGTGGAGAAACCCGTTGGCTGCACCACTTCGGATAGCGTCTCTCCGGTGAGCCACGTTTCCGTGAAGCAAAGAACATTACAGTCTCTGGCGCCGACAGTAGGGTCTAGAACACAGCTCTAAGTTTCAGGTCATTATACAGTAGGGTCTAGAACACAGCTCTAAGTATCAGGTCATGACACAGTAGGGTCTAGAACACAGCTCTAAGTATCAGGTCATGACACAGTAGGGTCTAGAACACAGCTCTAAGTATCAGGTCATTATACAGTAGGGTCTAGAACACAGCTCCTAGCATCAGATTATGACACAGTAGGGTCTAGAACACAGCTCCTAGCATCAGATTATGGCACAGTAGGGTCTAGAACACAGCTCTTAAGTATCAGGTCATTATACAGTAGGGTCTAGAACACAGCTCTTAAGTATCAGGTCATTATTACAGTAGGGTCTAGAACACAGCTCTAACTTTCAGGTCATTATACAGTAGGGTCTAGAACACAGCTCTAAATTTCAGGTCATTATACAGTAGGGTCTAGAACACAGCTCTAAGTTTCAGGTCCCAAGTGGCTACATGTACTGTATGTATTCAGTCCTTTTTAAAAGTTACATTTAGGCTACTGTGGCATATTTATTAGCACAGTCTTTGATGGAAGTAAGAAATTGCTGCACTAAGATACATGTACATCTGTATTTTGTAGTTTGTGTTGAGTACATAATCATTCTTCAACACAAGATGGCGACAAAGTCCCTCAGAACACAGCTCTAAATTTCAGGTCATTATACAGTAGGGTCTAGAACACAGCTCCTAGCATCAGATTATGACACAGTAGGGTCTAGAACACAGCTCTAAGTTTCAGGTCATTATACAGTAGGGTCTAGAACACAGCTCCTAGCATCAGATTATGACACAGTAGGGTCTAGAACACAGCTCTAAGTTTCAGGTCATTATACAGTAGGGTCTAGAACACAGCTCCTAGTATCAGATTATGACACAGTAGGGTCTAGAACACAGCTCTAAATTTCAGGTCATTATACAGTAGGGTCTAGAACACAGCTCCTAGCATCAGATTATGACACAGTAGGGTCTAGAACACAGCTCTAAATTTCAGGTCATTATACAGTAGGGTCTAGAACACAGCTCTAAGTATCAGGTCATGACACAGTAGGGTCTAGAACACAGCTCTAAGTATCAGGTCATTATACAGTAGGGTCTAGAACACAGCTCTAAGTTTCAGGTCATGACACAGTAGGGTCTAGAACACAGCTCCTAGCATCAGATTATGACACAGTAGGGTCTAGAACACAGCTCTAAGTATCAGGTCATTATACAGTAGGGTCTAGAACACAGCTCTTACGTATCAGGTCATTATACAGTAGGGTCTAGAACACAGCTCCTAGTATCAGATTATGACACAGTAGGGTCTAGAACACAGCTCCTAGCATCAGATTATGACACAGTAGGGTATAGAACACAGCTCCTAGCATCAGATTATGACACAGTAGGGTCTAGAACACAGCTCTAAATTTCAGGACATTATACAGTAGGGTCTAGAACACAGCTCTAACTTTCAGGTCATTATACAGTAGGGTCTAGAACACAGCTCTAAATTTCAGGTCATTATACAGTAGGGTCTAGAACACAGCTCTAAGTTTCAGGTCATGACACAGTAGGGTCTAGAACACAGCTCTAAGTTTCAGGTCATTATACAGTAGGGTCTAGAACACAGCTCCTAGTATCAGATTATGACACAGTAGGGTCTAGAACACAGCTCTAAATTTCAGGTCATTATACAGTAGGGTCTAGAACACAGCTCCTAGCATCAGATTATGACACAGTAGGGTCTAGAACACAGCTCTAAATTTCAGGACATTATACAGTAGGGTCTAGAACACAGCTCTAACTTTCAGGTCATTATACAGTAGGGTCTAGAACACAGCTCCTAGCATCAGATTATGACACAGTAGGGTCCAGAACACAGCTCTAAGTTTCAGGTCATTATACAGTAGGGTCTAGAACACAGCTCCTAGCATCAGATTATGACACAGTAGGGTCTAGAACACAGCTCTAAGCATCAGGTCCCAAGTGGCTACATGTACTGTATGTATTCAGTCCTTTTTAAAAGTTACATTTAGGCTACTGTGGCATATTTATTAGCACAGTCTTTGATGGAAGTAAGAAATTGCTGCACTAAAATACATGTACATCTGTATTTTGTAGTTTGTGTTGAGTACATAATCATTCTTCAACACAAGATGGCGACAAAGTCCCTCAGTTTTATTCCACATTCCCAGATTGACACTCTCCTCTGGTTTACACACTAGTGTTACAAAACATTTTTCATTCAGAGGGTGTGTCCCAAATGGCACCCTATTCCCTTAATAGTGCACTACCTTTTAACCAGTGCCCACATAGGGCTCGGTTCAAAAGTAGTGCACTATATAGGGAATAGTGCCGTTTGGGACACAGTTTCAGACTTAATGTTCCACCCTCCTCACCTCTTCTCTCCGAGTCATCCTTCAACTCAGCAGACACCTACAAGTTCCATCCATTCTTCCTGCTCTAGAATGTCGACGTGTTGCTAACTCTGAAAGATGTCTGTGACCTTCGTGGGAGTTGTCTCTAAACACATGATAGATGTGTTGAACTTCACCAACAAACTCCCACAACAGTATGCATATTCTCTGTCCTGTAATGTTTTATTCCGTTCAGGTTTGTGTTCTATTCAAGAAGTTGACATTTTTGGCACAGAATATTTATCAGGCCAACATTTAGTAGACACAATATGGACATTAAACTGTTTAGAAGACATAGAAGATGAACCGATTACAACCATACCGATTACTTATCGCAGGCCTTTTTCTGATATTGTTCATTACGATACATAGCCTATACTAGAAACATTTAAAGTTTTAAATAAAATACATCTGCTAATATGGGTGATTGTTAATGGGACAATTAATGGCATCAACCATCAAACTAGTAGTATTTATTTAATAGTTTAAAGGTTCATTTTAAAATGGTGGTTTACAGGTAGTCAGGTAGTCTAGTGGTTAGAGCGTTGGACTAGTAACCAAAAGGTTGCAAGATCAAATCCCTGAGCTGACAAGGTAAAAATCTGTTGTTCTACGCATGAACAAGGCAGTTAACCCACCGTTCCTATGCCGTCATTAAGATAAGAATTTCTTTTTAACTGACTTGCCTAGATAAATAAAGGTAAAATAAAAATAAACATTTATGTTATAAACTTATCTTTCTATTTATCGGTATCACATTAATTCAGACAATTTATAGCAATATGTACAGTTGAAGTCAGAAGTCTCCAACTGTACATTGGTTGGAGTCATTAAAACTTGTTTTTCAACCACTCCACAAATTTCTTGTTAACAAACTATATTTTTGGCAAGTCGGTTAGGCATTCAACTTTGTGCATGACACAAGATTATTTCACTTATAATTCACTGTATCACAATTCCAGTGGGTCAGAAGTTTACATACACTAAGTTGACAGTGCCTTTAAACAGCTTGGAAAATTCCAGAAAGTGATGTCATGGCTTTAGAAGCTTTTGATAGGCTAATTGACATCATTGAGTCAATTGTGAGGTGTACCTGTGGATGTATTTCAAGGCCTACCTTCAAACTCAGTGCCTCTTTGCTTGACATCACAGGAAAAGCAAAAGAAATCAGCCAAGACCTCAGAAAAATTATTGTAGACCTCCACAAGTCTGGTTCATCCTTGGGAGGAATTTCCAAATGCCTGAAGATACCACGTTCAGCTGCACAAACAATAATAGGCAAGTATAAACACCATGGGAACACGCAGCCGTCGTACTGCTTAGGAAGGAGACGCGTTCCTGTCTCCTTGAGGTGAATGTACTTTGGTGCGAAAAGTGCAAATCAATCCCAGAACAACAGTGGAGGACCTTGTGAAGATGCTGGAGGAAACAGGTACAAAAGTATCTATATCCACAGTAAAACGAGTTCTATATCGACATAACCTGAAAGGTATCTCAGCAAGGAAGAAGCCACTGCTATAAAACCATCAAGATCGTACTTTTTGGAGAAATATCCTCTGGTCTGATGAACCAAAAATAGAACTGTTTGGCCATAATGGCCATCGTTATGTTTGGAGGAAAAGGGGAGGCTTGCAAGCTGAAGAACACCATCCCAAACGTGAAGCACGGGGGTGGCAGCATCATGTTGTTGGGGTGCTTTGCTGCAGGAGGGACTGGTGCACTTCACAAAATAGATGGCATCATGAGGAAGCAAAATGATGTGTATATATTGAAGCAACATCTCAAGACATCAGTCAGGAAGTTAAAGCTTGGTCGCAAATGGGTCTTCCAACTGGACAATGACCCCAAGCATACTTCCAAAGTTGTGGCAAAATGGCTTAAGAACAACAAAGTCAAGTTATTGGAGTGGCCGTCACAAAGCCCTGACCTCAATCCTGTAGAACATTTGTGGGCAGAACTGAAAAAGCGTGTGCGAACAAGGAGGCCTACACACCTGACTTAGCTCTGTCAGGAGGAATGGTCCAGAATTCACCCAACTGATTGTGGGAAGCTTGTGGAAGGCTATCCGAGACGTTTGACCCAAGTTAAACAATTTAAAGGCAATCCTACTTGAGTGTATGTAAACTTATAACCAACTGGGAATGTTTTTTTTTTTTAACTAGGCAAGTTAGTTAAGAACAAATTCTTATTTTTAATGACGGCCTAGGAACAGTGGGCCTTGTTCAGGGAAGAACGACAGATTTGTACCTTGTCAGAGGGCTGGGGGATTCAAACGTGCAACCTTTCGGTTACCATCTCAATGCTCTAACCACTAGGCTACCCTGAAATAAAAGCTGAACTAAATCATTCTCTCTACTATTATTCTGACATTTCACATCTTAAAATAAAGTGGTGATCCTGACCTAAGACAGGTAATTTTTACTAGGATTAAATGTCAGGAATTGTGAAACACTGAGTTTAAATGTTTTTGGCTGAGGTGTATGTAAACCTCTGACTTCAACTGTAATTGTATTGATATTTCCCAGCTCTACAAAACATCCACTTAAACTTCTAGATGCAACTAATTAAGACCAATGTTTGAATTGGCCACCCCTCATAGAGGACTGGCCACCCCTCATAGAGGACAGGCCACCCATCATAGAGGACAGGTCACCCCTCATAGAGGACAGGCCACCCCTCATAGAGGACTGGCCACCCCTCATAGAGGACAGGCCACCCCTCATAGAGGACAGGCCACCCCTCATAGAGGACAGGCCACCCCTCATAGAGGACAGGTCACCCCTCATAGAGGACAGGTCACCCCTCATAGAGGACAGGCCACCCCTCATAGAGGACTGGCCACCCCTCATAGAGGACAGGCCACCCCTCATAGAGGACTGGCCACCCCTCATAGAGGACTGGCCACCCCTCATAGAGGACTGGCCACCCCTCATAGAGGACTGGCCACCCCTCATAGAGGACAGGCCACCCCTCATAGAGGAAAGGTCACCCCTCATAGCCTGGTTCCTGTCTAGGTTTATTCCAAGGTTCTGACCTTTCTAGGGAGTTTTTCCTAGCCACCGTGCTTCTACACCTGCATTACTTGCTGTTTGGGGTTTTAAGGCTGGGTTTCTGTACAGCACTTTGATATATCAGCTGATGTAAGAAGGGCTTTATATATAAATACATTTGATTTTGATTTGGTTTGGCCTTGGTTTCTCAAATGATTGCCTCGCCTGGTTCACCAACTACTTCTCTGATAGAGTTCAGTGTGTCAAATCGGAGGGTCTGCTGTCCGGACCTCTGGCAGTCTCTATGGGGGTGCCACAGGGTTCAATTCTTGGACCGACTCTCTTCTCTGTATACATCAATGAGGTCGCTCTTGCTGCTGGTGAGTCCCTGATCCACCTCTACGCAGACGACACCATTCTGTATACTTCCGGCCCTTCTTTGGACACTGTGTTAACAACCCTCCAGGCAAGCTTCAATGCCATACAACTCTCCTTCCGTGGCCTCCAATTGCTCTTAAATACAAGTAAAACTAAATGCATGCTCTTCAACCGATCGCTACCTGCACCTACCCGCCTGTCCAACATCACTACTCTGGACGGCTCTGACTTAGAATACGTGGACAACTACAAATACTTAGGTGTCTGGTTAGACTGTAAACTCTCCTTCCAGACCCATATCAAACATCTCCAATCCAAAGTTAAATCTAGAATTGGCTTCCTATTTCGCAACAAAGCATCCTTCACTCATGCTGCCAAACATACCCTTGTAAAACTGACCATCCTACCAATCCTCGACTTTGGCGATGTCATTTACAAAATAGCCTCCAATACCCTACTCAACAAATTGGATGCAGTCTATCACAGTGCAATCCGTTTTATCACCAAAGCCCCATATACTACCCACCATTGCGACCTGTACGCTCTCGTTGGCTGGCCCTCGCTTCATACTCGTCGCCAAACCCACTGGCTCCATGTCATCTACAAGACCCTGCTAGGTAAAGTCCCCCCTTATCTCAGCTCGCTGGTCACCATAGCATCTCCCACCTGTAGCACACGCTCCAGCAGGTATATCTCTCTAGTCACCCCCAAAACCAATTCTTTCTTTGGCCGCCTCTCCTTCCAGTTCTCTGCTGCCAATGACTGGAACGAACTACAAAAATCTCTGAAACTGGAAACACTTATCTCCCTCACTAGCTTTAAGCACCAACTGTCAGAGCAGCTCACAGATTACTGCACCTGTACATAGCCCACCTATAATTTAGCCCAAACAACTACCTCTTTCCCAACTGTATTTAATTTTAATTTATTTATTTTGCTCCTTTGCACCCCATTATTTTTTATTTCTACTTTGCACATTCTTCCATTGCAAAACTACCATTCCAGTATTTTACTTGCTATATTGTATTTACTTTGCCATCATGGCCTTTTTTGCCTTTACCTCCCTTCTCACCTCATTTGCTCACATTGTATATAGACTTGTTTATACTGCATTATTGACTGTATGTTTGTTTTTACTCCATGTGTAACTCTGTGTCGTTTTATCTGTCGAACTGCTTTGCTTTATCTTGGCCAGGTCGCAATTGTAAATGAGAACTTGTTCTCAACTTGCCTACCTGGTTAAATAAAGGTAAAATAAATAAATAAATAAATAAAAATTTGATTTGAAGTCAGGAACACCATCTATAGGCCTACAAACATGCATGAAAGTTCCTCTGGTACTGAGCTGACGACAGCTAAGTTACTCTGGTACTGAGCTGACGACAGCTAAGTTACTCTGGTACTGAGCTGAAGACAGCTAAGCTCCTCTGGTACTGAGCTGAAGACAGCTAAGCTCTTCTGGTACTGAGCTGAAGACAGCTAAGCTCCTCTGGTACTGAGCTGAAGACAGCTAAGTTACTCTGGTGCTGAGCTGAAGACAGCTAAGCTCCTCTGGTACTGAGCTGAAGACAGCTAAGTTACTCTGGTGCTGAGCTGAAGACAGCTAAGCTCCTCTGGTACTGAGCTGAAGACAGCTAAGTTACTCTGGTGCTGAGCTGAAGACAGCTAAGCTCTTCTGGTACTGAGCTGAAGATAGCTAAGCTCCTCTGGTACTGAGCTGAAGACAGCTAAGTTACTCTGGTGCTGAGCTGAAGACAGCTAAGCTCCTCTGGTACTGAGCTGAAGACAGCTAAGTTACTCTGGTGATGAGCTGAAGACAGCTAAGTTACTCTGGTGATGAGCTGAAGACAGCTAAGCTCCTCTGGTACTGAGCTGAAGACAGCTAAGTTACTCTGGTGCTGAGCTGAAGACAGCTAAGCTCCCCTGGTACTGAGCTGAAGACAGCTAAGCTCCTCTGGTACTGAGCTGAAGACAGCTCTTCTGGTACTGAGCTGAAGACAGCTAAGCTCCTCTGGTACTGAGTTGAAGACAGCTAAGTTACTCTGGTACTGAGCTGAAGACAGCTAAGCTCCTCTGGTACTGAGCTGAAGACAGCTAAGCTCCTCTGGTACTGAGCTGAAGACAGCTAAGTTACTCTGGTGCTGAGCTGAAGACAGCTAAGCTCCTCTGGTACTGAGCTGAAGACAGCTAAGTTACTCTGGTGCTGAGCTGAAGACAGCTAAGCTCCCCTGGTACTGAGCTGAAGACAGCTAAGCTCCTCTGGTACTGAGCTGAAGACAGCTAAGTTACTCTGGTACTGAGCTGAAGACAGCTACGTTACTCTGGTACTGAGCTGAAGACAGCTAAGCTCCTCTGGTACTGAGCTGAAGACAGCTAAGTTACTCTGGTACTGAGCTGAAGACAGCTAAGTTACTCTGGTACTGAGCTGAAGACAGCTAAGTTACTCTGGTACTGAGCTGAAGACAGCTAAGTTACTCTGGTACTGAGCTGAAGACAGCTAAGCTCCTCTGGTACTGAGCTGAAGACAGCTAAGTTACTCTGGTGCTGAGCTGAAGACAGCTAAGCTCCCCTGGTACTGAGCTGAAGACAGCTAAGCTCCTCTGGTACTGAGCTGAAGACAGCTAAGTTACTCTGGTACTGAGCTGAAGACAGCTAAGTTACTCTGGTACTGAGCTGAAGACAGCTAAGTTACTCTGGTACTGAGCTGAAGACAGCTAAGTTACTCTGGTACTGAGCTGAAGACAGCTAAGCTCCTCTGGTACTGAGCTGAAGACAGCTAAGTTACTCTGGTACTGAGCTGAAGACAGCTAAGTTACTCTGGTACTGAGCTGAAGACAGCTAAGTTACTCTGGTACTGAGCTGAAGACAGCTAAGTTACTCTGGTACTGAGCTGAAGACAGCTAAGTTACTCTGGTGCTGAGCTGAAGACAGCTAAGCTCCCCTGGTACTGAGCTGAAGACAGCTAAGCTCCTCTGGTACTGAGCTGAAGACAGCTAAGTTACTCTGGTGCTGAGCTGAAGACAGCTAAGTTACTCTGGTGCTGAGCTGAAGACAGCTAAGTTACTCTGGTGCTGAGCTGAAGACAGCTAAGTTACTCTGGTGCTGAGCTGAAGACAGCTAAGTTACTCTGGTGCAGAGCTGAGGACATCCACTGTAAAGCCTGGATAGTAGAAAACAGAAGAGAAGAAAGGAGAGGTCCCTATGGATCTGAGGTTCAGATAAAGCCTCTGGCAGAGAACTGAAGAAGAGAATATACCAAGGACTTTACACAATACAGACAGAATATTTCCATTTCAGATTTCTCTCCCTTCCCCTCTCTGTCCACCCCCTCTCTGTCCACCCCCTCTATCTCCCCCCCCCCCCCCCCTCCTCCAGTTCCATTAAAGAGCTAGGCCTATGTAGCCGGCGCCACTGTGCCACAAACAGCATTGCTTCCTACACTCCCTGCCGGTACCATGACTTAAACAAGTGATCCTCTGCTGGTCAACACACATTACCGTCGGCTTGAAATCATACTGAACAGCAGACCAGTGAAAAGGATCTGATTCTAGGGGCCAACTGGCTGAGGTTGTCCAGGACGATCTCAATCGGTTACACCTACACATATTAACAATGTCTCAGAGTTTAGATAGTTAAACATCTCTACCTTCTCTGTATCACCTCTGTGGGAGATTAGCTGTATCTCTCAGCTCTGTGGGAGATTAGCTTTATCTCTCAGCTCTGTGGGAGGTTAGCTGTATCTCTCAGCTCTGTGGGAGGTTAGCTGTATCTATCAGCTCTGTGAGAGGTTAGCGGTATCTATCAGCTCTGTGGGAGGATAGCTGTATCTATCAGCTCTGTGGGAGGTTAGCGGTATCTATCAGCTCTGTGGGAGGTTAGCGGTATCTATCAGCTCTGTGGGAGGTTAGCTCTATCTATCAGCTCTGTGGGAGGTTAGCGGTATCTAGCCGCTCTGTGGGAGGTTAGCTGTATCTATCAGCTCTGTGGGAGGTTAGCTCTATCTATCAGCTCTGTGGGAGGTTAGCTCTATCTATCAGCTCTGTCGGAGGTTAGCGGTATCTCTCAGCTCTGTTGGAGGTTAGCTGGATCTATCAGCTCTGTGGGAGGTTAGCTGTATCTGTCAGCTCTGTGGGAGGTTAGCTGTATCTATCCGCTCTGTGGGAGGTTAGCTGTATCTATAAGCTCTGTGGGAGGTTAGCTCTATCTATCAGCTCTGTGGGAGGTTAGCTGCTCTGTCAGCTCTGTTGGAGGTTAGCTCTATCTATCAGCTCTGTGGGAGGTTAGCTGTATCTATCCGCTCTGTGGGAGGTTAGCTCTATCTATCAGCTCTGTGGGAGGTTAGCGGTATCTCTCAGCTCTGTTGGAGGTTAGCTCTATCTATCAGCTCTGTGGGAGGTTAGCGGTATCTCTCAGCTCTGTTGGAGGTTAGCTCTATCTATCAGCTCTGTGGGAGGTTAGCGGTATCTATCAGATCTGTGGGAGGTTATCTCTATCTATCAGCTCTGTGGGAGGTTAGCGGTATCTCTCAGCTCTGTTGGAGGTTAGCTCTATCTATCAGCTCTGTGGGAGGTTAGCGGTATCTATCAGCTCTGTGGGAGGTTAGCTCTATCTATCAGCTCTGTGGGAGGTTAGGCGGTATCTATCAGCTCTGTGGGAGGATAGCTGTATCTATCAGCTCTGTGGGAGGTTAGCGGTATCTATCAGCTCTGTGGGAGGTTAGCGGTATCTATCAGCTCTGTGGGAGGTTAGCTCTATCTATCAGCTCTGTGGGAGGTTAGCGGTATCTAGCCGCTCTGTGGGAGGTTAGCTGTATCTATCAGCTCTGTGGGAGGTTAGCTCTATCTATCAGCTCTGTGGGAGGTTAGCTCTATCTATCAGCTCTGTCGGAGGTTAGCGGTATCTCTCAGCTCTGTTGGAGGTTAGCTGGATCTATCAGCTCTGTGGGAGGTTAGCTGTATCTGTCAGCTCTGTGGGAGGTTAGCTGTATCTATCAGCTCTGTGGGAGGTTAGCTGTATCTGTCAGCTCTGTGGGAGGTTAGCTGGATCTATCAGCTCTGTGGGAGGTTAGCTGTATCTATCCGCTCTGTGGGAGGTTAGCTGTATCTATCAGCTCTGTGGGAGGTTAGCTCTATCTATCAGCTCTGTGGGAGGTTAGCTGCTCTGTCAGCTCTGTTGGAGGTTAGCTCTATCTATCAGCTCTGTGGGAGGTTAGCTGTATCTATCCGCTCTGTGGGAGGTTAGCTCTATCTATCAGCTCTGTGGGAGGTTAGCGGTATCTCTCAGCTCTGTTGGAGGTTAGCTCTATCTATCAGCTCTGTGGGAGGTTAGCGGTATCTCTCAGCTCTGTTGGAGGTTAGCTCTATCTATCAGCTCTGTGGGAGGTTAGCGGTATCTATCAGATCTGTGGGAGGTTAGCTCTATCTATCAGCTCTGTGGGAGGTTAGCGGTATCTCTCAGCTCTGTTGGAGGTTAGCTCTATCTATCAGCTCTGTGGGAGGTTAGCGGTATCTATCAGCTCTGTGGGAGGTTAGCTCTATCTATCAGCTCTGTGGGAGGTTAGGCGGTATCTATCAGCTCTGTGGGAGGTTAGCTGTATCTATCAGCTCTGTGGGAGGTTAGCGGTATCTATCAGCTCTGTGGGAGGTTAGCGGTATCTATCAGCTCTGTGGGAGGTTAGCTGGATCTATCAGCTCTGTGGGAGGTTAGCTCTATCTATCAGCTCTGTGGGAGGTTAGCGGTATCTAGCCGCTCTGTGGGAGGTTAGCTGTATCTATCAGCTCTGTGGGAGGTTAGCTCTATCTATCAGCTCTGTGGGAGGTTAGCTGTATCTCTCAGCTCTGTGGGAGGTTAGCTGTATCTATCAGCTCTGTGAGAGGTTAGCGGTATCTATCCGCTCTGTGGGAGGTTAGCTGTATCTATCAGCTCTGTGGGAGGTTAGCTGTATCTATCTGCTCTGTGGGAGGTTAGCTGTATCTATCAGCTCTGTGGGAGGTTAGCTGTATCTATCAGCTCTTTGGGAGGTTAGCTGGATCTATCAGCTCTGTGGGAGATTAGCTGTATCTATCCGCTCTGTGGGAGGTTAGCTGTATCTATCAGCTCTGTGGGAGGTTAGCTGTATCTATCAGCTCTTTGGGAGGTTAGCTGTATCTATCAGCTCTGTGGGAGGTTAGCTGTATCTATCCACTCTGTGGGAGGTTAGCTGTATCTATAAGCTCTGTGGGAGGTTAGCTGTATCTATCAGCTCTTTGGGAGGTTAGCTGGATCTGTCAGCTCTGTTGGAGGTTAGCTCTATCTATCAGCTCTGTGGGAGGTTAGCTGTATCTATCAGCTCTGTGGGAGGTTAGCTGTATCTATCAGCTCTTTGGGAGGTTAGCTGTATCTATCAGCTCTGTGGGAGGTTAGCTGTATCTATCCACTCTGTGGGAGGTTAGCTGTATCTATAAGCTCTGTGGGAGGTTAGCTCTATCTATCAGCTCTGTGGGAGGTTAGCTGCTCTGTCAGCTCTGTTGGAGGTTAGCTCTATCTATCAGCTCTGTGGGAGGTTAGCTGTATCTATCCGCTCTGTGGGAGGTTAGCTCTATCTATCAGCTCTGTGGGAGGTTAGCGGTATCTCTCAGCTCTGTTGGAGGTTAGCTCTATCTATCAGCTCTGTGGGAGGTTAGCGGTATCTCTCAGCTCTGTTGGAGGTTAGCTCTATCTATCAGCTCTGTGGGAGGTTAGCGGTATCTATCAGATCTGTGGGAGGTTAGCTCTATCTATCAGCTCTGTGGGAGGTTAGCGGTATCTCTCAGCTCTGTTGGAGGTTAGCTCTATCTATCAGCTCTGTGGGAGGTTAGCGGTATCTCTCAGCTCTGTTGGAGGTTAGCTCTATCTATCAGCTCTGTGGGAGGTTAGCGGTATCTATCAGATCTGTGGGAGGTTAGCTCTATCTATCAGCTCTGTGGGAGGTTAGCGGTATCTCTCAGCTCTGTTGGAGGTTAGCTCTATCTATCAGCTCTGTGGGAGGTTAGCGGTATCTATCAGCTCTGTGGGAGGTTAGCTCTATCTATCAGCTCTGTGGGAGGTTAGGCGGTATCTATCAGCTCTGTGGGAGGATAGCTGTATCTATCAGCTCTGTGGGAGGTTAGCGGTATCTATCAGCTCTGTGGGAGGTTAGCGGTATCTATCAGCTCTGTGGGAGGTTAGCTGGATCTATCAGCTCTGTGGGAGATTAGCTGTATCTATCAGCTCTGTGGGAGGTTAGCGGTATCTCTCAGCTCTGTTGGAGGTTAGCTCTATCTATCAGCTCTGTGGGAGGTTAGCGGTATCTATCAGCTCTGTGGGAGGTTAGCTCTATCTATCAGCTCTGTGGGAGGTTAGCGGTATCTAGCCGCTCTGTGGGAGGTTAGCTGTATCTATCAGCTCTGTGGGAGGTTAGCTCTATCTATCAGCTCTGTGGGAGGTTAGCTCTATCTATCAGCTCTGTCGGAGGTTAGCGGTATCTCTCAGCTCTGTTGGAGGTTAGCTTGATCTATCACCTCTGTGGGAGGTTAGCTGTATCTATCAGCTCTGTGGGAGGTTAGCTGTATCTGTCAGCTCTGTGGGAGGTTAGCTGGATCTATCAGCTCTGTGGGAGGTTAGCTGTATCTCTCAGCTCTGTTGGAGGTTAGCTCTATCTATCAGCTCTGTGGGAGGTTAGCGGTATCTATCAGATCTGTGGGAGGTTAGCTCTATCTATCAGCTCTGTGGGAGGTTAGGCGGTATCTATCAGCTCTGTGGGAGGATAGCTGTATCTATCAGCTCTGTGGGAGGTTAGCGGTATCTATCAGCTCTGTGGGAGGTTAGCGGTATCTATCAGCTCTGTGGGAGGTTAGCTGGATCTATCAGCTCTGTCGGAGGTTAGCGGTATCTCTCAGCTCTGTTGGAGGTTAGCTGGATCTATCACCTCTGTGGGAGGTTAGCTGTATCTATCAGCTCTGTGGGAGGTTAGCTGTATCTATCCGCTCTGTGGGAGGTTAGCTCTATCTATCAGCTCTGTGGGAGGTTAGCGGTATCTCTCAGCTCTGTTGGAGGTTAGCTCTATCTATCAGCTCTGTGGGAGGTTAGCGGTATCTCTCAGCTCTGTTGGAGGTTAGCTCTATCTATCAGCTCTGTGGGAGGTTAGCGGTATCTATCAGATCTGTGGGAGGTTAGCTCTATCTATCAGCTCTGTGGGAGGTTAGCGGTATCTCTCAGCTCTGTTGGAGGTTAGCTCTATCTATCAGCTCTGTGGGAGGTTAGCTGTTTCTATCAGCTCTGTAGGAGGTTAGCTCTATCTATCAGCTCTGTGGGAGGTTAGCTCTATCTATCAGCTCTGTCGGAGGTTAGCGGTATCTCTCAGCTCTGTTGGAGGTTAGCTGGATCTATCAGCTCTGTGGGAGGTTAGCTGTATCTGTCAGCTCTGTGGGAGGTTAGCTGTATCTATCAGCTCTGTGGGAGGTTAGCTGTATCTGTCAGCTCTGTGGGAGGTTAGCTGGATCTATCAGCTCTGTGGGAGGTTAGCTGTATCTATCCGCTCTGTGGGAGGTTAGCTGGATCTATCAGCTCTGTGGGAGGTTAGCTGTATCTCTCAGCTCTGTTGGAGGTTAGCTGGATCTATCAGCTCTGTGGGAGGTTAGCGGTATCTATCAGCTCTGTGGGAGGTTAGCTGGATCTATCAGCTCTGTGGGAGATTAGCTGGATCTATCAGCTCTGTGGGAGGTTAGCTGGATCTATCAGCTCTTTGGGAGGTTAGCGGTATCTCTCAGCTCTGTTGGAGGTTAGCTGGATCTATCAGCTCTGTGGGAGGTTAGCGGTATCTCTCTTTTCTCTTTATCGGTTTATCTTCCTCCTAAGATACATGTGATAATCAGTGTAACCTACCAGCAGGCTCATGTCCTGTGTGTATGGGTGTGTGTGTGTGTGTCTAGTGTGCCCTCACTCACTCTCTCCCTCCATCCATCCGTTTGATGCTGTGCTGGTTGGGGGTAGAGGTTGGTCAGCTGTGGGCTCCAGTCAGGAATAGGAATATTTCTTATTTTCTTCAGAGAGAGAAAAAGAAGAAGTGGCCTTGAACTTAATATTTTCAAATGGCATCCTATTCCCTACATAGTGCACTACTTTTGACCAGGGCCCACAGGGTAAGGAACAGGGCTCCATTTGGGATACAGAGAAAGGAAGTCGTGGCTCTGCATTCTAATCCAACAGGAGAGGTGAAGAAGAATAGAAAGAGGTAGAAGTCACAGAGGGAGGCTTTATGTCCCTGCTCACGAAAATGCTTTTAGATACAGGGTGAAGGAGAGAGGATTGGTAGAGAGACAGGAGTTACTGTGTAGAGGAAATGGATTGATAGAGAGACAGGAGTTACTGTGTAGAGGAAATGGATTGATAGAGAGATAGGAGTTACTGTGTAGAGGAAATGGATTGATAGAGAGATAAGAGTTACTGTGTAGAGGAAACGGATTGATAGAGAGATAGGAGTTACTGTGTAGAGGAAATTGATTGATAGACAGATAGGAGTTACTGTGTAGAGGAAATGGATTGATAGAGAGACAGGAGTTACTGTGTAGAGGAAATGGATTGATAGAGAGATAGGAGTTACTGTGTAGAGGAAATGGATTGATAGAGAGACAGGAGTTACTGTGTAGAGGAAATGGATTGATAGAGAGACAGGAGTTACTGTGTAGAGGAAATGGATTGATAGAGAGATAGGAGTTACTGTGTAGAGGAAATGGATTGATAGAGAGATAGGAGTTACTGTGTAGAGGAAATGGATTGATAGAGAGATAAGAGTTACTGTGTAGAGGAAATGGATTGATAGAGAGATAGGAGTTACTGTGTAGAGGAAATGGATTGATAGAGAGATAAGAGTTACTGTGTAGAGGAAATGGATTGATAGAGAGATAGGAGTTACTGTGTAGAGGAAATGGATTGATAGAGAGATAGGAGTTACTGTGTAGAGGAAATGGATTGATAGAGAGATAGGAGTTACTGTGTAGAGGAAATGGATTGATAGAGAGACAGGAGTTACTGTGTAGAGGAAATGGATTGATAGACAGATAGGAGTTACTGTGTAGAGGAAATGGATTGATAGAGAGATAGGAGTTACTGTGTAGAGGAAATGGATTGATAGAGAGATAGGAGTTACTGTGTAGAGGAAATGGATTGATAGAGAGATAGGAGTTACTGTGTAGAGGAAAGGAAAGAGATTGATATAGAGATAGGAGTTACTGTGTAGAGGAAAGGAAAGAGATTGATATAGAAATAGGAGTTACTGTACAGAGGAAATTAAAGAGATTGATATAGAGATAGGAGTTACTGTGTAGAGGAAAGGAAAGAGATTGATATAGAGATAGGAGTTACTGTGTAGAGGAAAGGAAAGAGATTGATATAGAGATAGGAGTTACTGTGTAGAGGAAAGGAAAGAGATTGATATAGAGATAGGAGTTACTGTACAGAGGAAATTAAAGAGATTGATATAGAGATAGGAGTTACTGTGTAGAGGAAAGGAAAGAGATTGATATAGAGATAGGAGTTACTGTACAGAGGAAAGGAAAGAGATTGATATAGAGATAGGAGTTACTGTACAGAGGAAAGGAAAGAGATTGATATAGAGATAGGAGTTAATGTACAGAGGAAAGGAAAGAGATTGATATAGAGATAGGAGTTACTGTGTAGAGGAAAGGAAAGAGATTGATATAGAGATAGGAGTTAATGTACAGAGGAAAGGAAAGAGATTGATATAGAGATAGGAGTTACTGTACAGAGGAAAGGCGTTGAAAGGCGTAAGCGTGTTCGCTTACGTACGTGCATATGCATGTGTGCGTTTGTGTGTCCGTGTGTGCATGAGTGTGTGTGTGTGTGTGTGTGTTTGCAGGGTAGGTGGTTTTAAACGTTATGTTTATTGTCACATTATGGTTGCATTAGTATTCTAGACAGCTCTGGGAGCGGAGTAGAACGCAGATAGAATCCCTCGGGGAACACTGACTTAGTGGGCAGGCAGAAAAGTGGATGAGAGGAGTTGAGAGGAGAGAAAGAGAGAGGAGATGGGAGAGGAGAGGAGTTGAGCGGCAAGGAGAGGAGGAGAGGAGGAGAGACGAGAGGAGTCAAGAACAGAACTGGGAAGAAAAGATAAGAGGACAGAGAAGCTCCAGAGAACCAATCAGGTCTTCATTACAGATAAAGAGAGAGTAGAAGCTTGTCACGTAACCCTGACACAGACACGCGCACTCACTCACTCACACACACACACACAGCTTGTTAGTTGGTGTTGAAAGCAATGCATGCATTCCTACAGTACCACTGTCACACCCTGACCTTAGAGAGACGTTTTATGTCTCTATTTGGTTAGGTCAGGGTGTGATGTGGGGTGGGCATTCTATGTTTTGTTTTCTATGTTTCTTTATTTCTATGTTTTGGCCGGGTATGGTTCTTAATCAGGGACAGCTGTCTATCGTTGTCTCTGATTGGGAATCATACTTAGGTAGCCCTTTTTCCCTCCTTTGATTGTGGGTAGTTGACTTTTGTTAGTGGCACTATAAGCTTCATGGTTGTTTCTTCGTTTGTTGGCGACATTTCGAATAAAAGGAAAATGTACGCTAACGACGCTGCACTTTGGTCTACTTCTTTCGACGGCCGTGACAACTACCATGCAGACGACGCAGTCCCACAGGTTTCACAAACAAAGATATTATAAACACAGAGATATACAGTACACCATACCCACTCAAACAAGATATTATACAGGGATATATTTTATTTATTTATTTAACCTTTATTGAACTAGGCAAGTCCGTTAAGAACAAATTCCAATTTACAATGATGGCCTACCAAAAATGCAAAAGGCCTTCTGCGGGGATGGGGGCTGGAATTAAAAAGTAAAAATAAATTAAATCAAAATATAGGACTAAACACACATCACAACACTACATAAGACGATTTCATAGCATGGCAGCAACACATGACAACACAGCATGGTAGCAACACGGCATGGTAGCAACACAACATGACAGCAGCACAGCATGGTAGCAACACAACATGACAGCAGCACAGCATGGTAGCAGCACAAAACAGGGTACAAACATTATTGGGCACAGACAACAGCACAAAGGGCAAGAAGGTAGAGACAACAATACATCACACAAAGCAGCCACACTGTCAGTAAGAGTGTCCATGATTGAATGAAGAGATTGATATAAAATTGTCCAGTTTGAGTGTTTGTTGCAGCTCGTTCCAGTCGCTGCTCATCCTGTGTCTCCATGACCTGTCGCCTCCCCCAGTGCTCTTTCCCTCTCTCTCTCTCCCTCTCTCTCTCTCTCTCTCTCTGTGTGTGTGAGATTGTGTGGGCGGAGACAGGTGTGCTGGAGTCAGAGCAGATCCCCACCAGCTGCAACCTGTTCCTTAATCAAGACCTCTACAAATACTCAGCCCCGCCACTTCCACGCTGCCAGATCATAATCTCTGCTCAGTCAGTCTACGTTTCTAGCTGTTTGTTCCTGTTTAGATCCTTTTTTTGTGTGTTATTCCTGTCTGATGCTGTTTTCCTCTCCGCTACAGTTCTTCCTGCTCTGATTCTGGTCCCTGTCTCCAGTCCCATGTCTCATCAGCCCTGGTACTCTGTCCCGGCTCCCCCACTCTACTGCTCCCTTGGGTTCCCCTCCAGACCTGCTTACCCTGTCACAACACCTCTCGCTCCAACTTCATCCTCCGCACTTGGTTTCTTGCAACCTGCCCGAGCTTCCCCTGGCCTGCACTCCATCTTCCCCCTGTGTTTCAATAAATACCTTGGTTACCTCATCCGCCTCCTCGTCTGAGTCTGCTCTTGGGTTCACCAGTTCCCCTCCGCGTAACAAATACTCCTTAGCCAGCCCACAAGAATGGAATGACCCACCCTATCAAAAGATTTGGCCAAATCAATAAAAATAGCAGCACAACATTGCTTAGAATTAAGGGCAATTAAGGTTGGAGTGACACATCCATAACCTGAGCGGAAACCAGATTGCATACCAGAGAGAATACTATAGACATCAAGAAAGCCAGTCAGTTGATTATTCACAAGTTTTTCAAACACTTTTGATGAACAGGACAAAATAGATATAGGCCTATAACAGTTAGGATCTGCTTGATCTCCCCCTTTAAATAAAGGACGAACCGTGGCTGCCTTCCAAGCAATGGGAACCTCCCCAGAAAGGAGAGACAGGTTAAAAAGGTCAGAGATAGGTTTGGCGATGATAGAGGCAGCAACCTTAAAGAAGAAAAGGTCTAAACCACCTGACCAGTTGTTTTTTGGGGGTCAAGGTTAAGGAGCTCCTTTAGCATCTCGGACTCAGTGACCACCTGCAGGGAGAAACTTTGTAGCAGGGCAGGGGAAAAGAGGGGGGAGCATCGGGGCTAGTCGCATTAGAAAGGGTGAGAGATGAGGAAACATTGGATGGGCAAGGAGGTATATACACCATACACACTCAAACAAAGATATTATACACACAGGGATATACAGCATAACCACTCAAACAAAGATATTATAAACACAGGGATATACAGCATACTCACTCAAACAAAGACATCATACACACAGGGATATACACCATACCACCATCATACAATACACATACATTGTTCACAGAGACTTGGACATCATACAAAACACACACACACACACACACACACACACACACACACACACACACACACACACACACACACACACACACACACACACACACACACACACACACACACACACACACGTAACACTCTCATAATGGAAAAATAACACAGTCCTCACACTCCTCATTTCTTCTTTACACTCCGCTCTCCCTATCTCTCTCTCTCTCTCTCCTCTCTCTCTCTCTTTCTCCTCCCCCCCCCCTCTCTCTTCACAATCATCTTGTCATCCTCTCTGCCGACTGGGAGAATACAAATAGAGAATTAAACAGGGTTGATGTGAAGCACAGTGCGAGGGTCTCTTAAATCCACATTCTGTCAAACCCTGACATCTATACCGGTTTCCCAAATGGCACTCTATTCCAAATTTAGTGCACTACTTTTGACCAGGGCCCCTAGTGCACTATGTAGGGATTAGCATAGGGAGCCATTCGGGACAAAGCTTTATATTATCTGTATGGAGGGTAGGGGAGGGTGGTGTACAAGTCTGGTGTTGGAGACAGATGGTGTACAAGTCTGGTGTTGGAGAGGATGGAGACAGATGGTGTACAAGTCTGGTGTTGGAGAGGATGGAGACAGATGGTGTACAAGTCTGGTGTTGGAGAGGATGGAGTCAGATGGTCTACAAGTCTGGTGTTGGAGAGGATGGAGACAGATGGTGTACAAGTCTGGTGTTGGAGAGGATGGAGACAGATGGTGTACAAGTCTGGTGTTGGAGAGGATGGAGTCAGATGGTGTACAAGTCTGGTGTTGGAGAGGATGGAGACAGATGGTGTACAAGTCTGGTGTTGGAGAGGATGGAGACAGATGGTGTACAAGTCTGGTGTTGGAGAGGATGGAGACAGATGGTGTACAAGTCTGGTGTTGGAGAGGATGGAGACAGATGGTGTACAAGTCTGGTGTTGGAGAGGATGGAGTCAGATGGTGTACAAGTCTGGTGTTGGAGAGGATGGAGACAGATGGTGTACAAGTCTGGTGTTGGAGAGGATGGAGACAGATGGTGTACAAGTCTGGTGTTGGAGAGGATGGAGTCAGATGGTGTACAAGTCTGGTGTTGGAGAGGATGGAGACAGATGGTGTACAAGTCTGGTGTTGGAGAGGATGGAGACAGATGGTGTACAAGTCTGGTGTTGGAGACAGATGGTGTACAAGTCTGGTGTTGGAGACAGATGGTGTACAAGTCTGGTGTTGGAGAGGATGGAGACAGATGGTGTACAAGTCTGGTGTTGGAGAGGATGGAGACAGATGGTGTACAAGTCTGGTGTTGGAGAGGATGGAGACAGATGGTGTACAAGTCTGGTGTTGGAGAGGATGGAGACAGATGGTGTACAAGTCTGGTGTTGGAGAGGATGGAGACAGATGGTGTACAAGTCTGGTGTTGGAGAGGATGGAGACAGATGGTGTACAAGTCTGGTGTTGGAGACAGATGGTGTACAAGTCTGGTGTTGGAGAGGATGGAGACAGATGGTGTACAAGTCTGGTGTTGGAGAGGATGGAGACAGATGGTGTACAAGTCTGGTGTTGGAGACAGATGGTGTACAAGTCTGGTGTTGGAGACAGATGGTGTACAAGTCTGGTGTTGGAGAGGATGGAGACAGATGGTGTACAAGTCTGGTGTTGGAGACAGATGGTGTACAGGTCTGGTGTTGGAGAGGATGGAGACAGATGGTGTACAAGTCTGGTGTTGGAGAGGATGGAGACAGATGGTGTACAAGTCTGGTGTTGGAGACAGATGGTGTACAAGTCTGGTGTTGGGGAGGATGGAGACAGATGGTGTACAAGTCTGGTGTTGGAGACAGATGGTGTACAAGTCTGGTGTTGGAGAGGATGTGTGTTTGACCCGACCTGGCTAGAACTCTGAGAAACTTATGATAGGACAGGGAGTCCTTCTCAAGGTTCCTCTAATCTCGGGGGAATGGAGCTGTTGGCTGGGTAGTGATACACAGTGGTGAGAACTCTGGAGAAGGATACAACTCACCTACTGTTCGTGTGTATGTATGTGTGTAGGATATCTCCTGTTTGTGTGGAGGTGTGTGCGTAAGTGGGGAGCAAGTTATAAAATGGATGTCTTTGTAATTATGGACTTCAGAACGTTCTTGTGAATAAACTGTATGAACCTTTTGCATAAGCTGAGTCTTTGCCTAATTATTATTAAACCCAGGGTCTTACAAACCTCGGGGATTGGTCAAAGCTATTGATTGTTAGTTGTTATCATTGGGATTGAAAATTCTCGTGACAGTTAGGGATACCCAGTAGGGGAGAGGTGTGGATGAGAGGTATATGAGAGGTGTTCAGGAAGGTGGAGAGAATAGGGATACCCCGTAGGGGAGAGGTGTGGATGAGAGGTATATGAAAGGTGTTCAGGAGGGTGGAGAGGTGTGAACATGATATTATATGAGAGGTGTTCAGGAGGGTGGAGAGGTGTGAACATGATATTATAGGAGAGGTGTTCAGGAGGGTGGAGAGGTGTGAACATGATATTATAGGAGAGGTGTTCAGGAGGGTGGAGAGGTGTGAACATGATATTATATGAGAGGTGTTCTGGAGGGTGGAGAGGTTAGGGATACCCCATAGGGGAGAGGTGTGGATGAGAGGTATATGAGAGGTGTTCAGGAGGGTGGAGAGGTGTGGACATGGTATTATATGAGAGGTGTTCAAGAGGGGGAGAGGTGTGTGAGTCTTAGTGTGTGAGTTCTGTCCTGGCCAGTCTTGAAACCACACCAGAGTTCAAATGAGGTCAGTTCTTGGCTCCTAAACAGCGTACATTCAAACACGCACTCACACTCACACAAACCCACCTCCTTACCCAGCCCCTGTCCAATTAGCGATTATACCTTGTGTTGTGATATCCACCGTCCGAGACATCAGATTTTTTTAAATAATATTTTTATTTCACCTTTATTTAACCAGGGAGGCCAGTTGAGAACAAGTCCTCATTTACAACTGCGACCTGTCCAAGATAAAGTAAAGTAGTGTGATAAAAACAACAACACAGAGTTACACATGGGATAGACAAACATACAATCAATAACACAGTAGACAAATCTATATACAGTGTGTGCAAATGTAGTAAGATTAGGGAGGTAAGGCAATAAATAGGCCATAGTGGCGAATTAATTAAAATTGTATCAATTTACACTGGAGTGATATATGTGCAGATGAGGATGTGCAAGTAGAGATACTGGTGTGCAAAAGAGCAGAAAACACGAACAAATATGGGGATGAGGTAGGTAGTTGGTTGGATGGGCTATTTACAGATGGGCTGTGTACAGCTGTAGCGATCAGTATCCTAGTCCGCGTGATCAAAACAATCTTGATGCGTGGATTCCAATTGGTCAGACCAGCGTTGATTAGTCCTTAGCACGGGTACTTCCTGTTTGAGTTTCTGCCTGTAGGAAGGGAGGAGCAAAATGGAGTTGTGATCAGATTTTCAGAAGGGAGGGTGTGGGAGGAACTTGTTGACATCCCGGAAGTTGGAGTAGCAGTGGTTGAGTGTTTTAGCAGCGCCAGTACAGTCCAAATTTGCTTTGTTAAAATCACCAGCTACAATAAATGCGGCCTCAGGATATGTGTTTCAAGTTAGCATAAAGTCCAGTGAAGTGCTTTGAGGGCCGTCGTGGTATCAGCTTGAGGAGGAATATACTGTGACTATAACCGAAGAGAATTCTCTTGCGAGGTAAATACGTTTTTGACATTTGAGTGTGAGGTATTCTAGGTCGGGTGAACAAAAGGACTTGCGTATGTCAACACAATCACACCATGAGTAGTTAATCATATTTCTTTAACCAGGCAAGCCAGTTAAGAACAAATTCTTATTTACAATGACAGCCTCGCGGGTAGAACGACAGATTTTCACTTTGCCAGCTCTGGGATACAATCCAACAACCTATCGGTTACTGGCCAAATGCTCTAACCACTAGGCTACCACTAGGTTACCTGATGCCCTGTTCTTCTTCTTCCCGGAGGGATATTTATTCCTGTCTGCGCCATGAACTGAGAACCAGACTTGCTGTACAGACAGTATTTCCTGAGAGAACCATGTTTTCGTGAAACAGAGTATGTTATAATCCCTGTCTCTCTGAAACTAAATTCTCGCCCTGAGCTTGTCAACTTTATTATCCAGAGACTGAACATTAGTGAGTAATATACTCGGAAGCGGTGGGTGATATGCACGCCTCGTGAGTCGGAGTAGAAGTCCACTCTGAGTACCTCTCCTCTGCTGGTGGTGTTTTGGGTCAGCCTCTGGATTCAGTTCAATTGCCCTGGGGGGTATAAAAAAAGGATCCGATTATAAACAAAGGATCTGATTCTGGAAAGTCGTATTCCTGGTCATAATGCTGGTTAGTTACCGCCACTCTGATATCCAAATTGCCTTCATGGCTGAATGTAATAACAGAAAACATTTTCTGGGCTAATAATGTAAGAAACAACACGTAAAAAACAAGAGCTAGAAGCATGGCAGCCCTATCCGTTGGTGCCATTTTCTCTCTCTCTCTCTCTCTCTCTCTCTCTCTCTCTCTCTCTCTCTCTCTCTCTCTCTCTTCCCTTCACTGCGTCAGTTTCAGAGATATGAACTAGCTGCCAGCAGTGCACCAAGCCATTTCACAACACTGTCAGCTCTCACACTATTAGAAAGGTTACCAGGCAATTTAGCCCCATCTGTTACTGTGTCTCACTGACCCAGCAATGCTCAAATACGTCTGGAAGAGTGTGTGTTGAAACATAATATTTTCTGCCTTCTTAGTCAAAGCGATCTCCACCAAAGTGGCTGATTTGAGCTCTGGTGCACTTTTCCATCTCCCCAGCACATATTGTATCATTCTTTTAAAATACTGTTATATTAAACCAGGTGGAAAATACTAACTAGATGGTTGACGTCCTGAGAGTCCAGGCTGCTAATCCAATAGTCTCAAGTCCCATGTAAGGAGAGGGGATTGGCCCCTTTGTGTGTGTTTGTGTAGGATGGGTTGGTTGTGTTGGGGGGATAAAGGCCTCTCCTGGATAAAGAACTTGTGACATTACCATCGCTACAGGAGATTGTTGTTGTTAGCTCTAGCAGCTGTCTGTTAGCTCTAGCTGCTGACAGTTTTAACTCTAGCTGCTATCTGTTAGCGCCAACTGCTGTCTGTTAGCTTTAACTGCCATCTGTTAGCTCTATCTGCTGTCTGATAGCTCTAGCTGCTGTCTGTTAGCTCTAGCTGCTGTCTGTTAGCTCTATCTGCTGTCTGATAGCTCTAGCTGCTGTCTGTCAGCTCTAGCTGCTGTCGGTTAACTCTAGCTGCTATCTGTTAGCTGTAACTGCTGTCTGTTAGCTCTAACTGCTGTCTGTTAGCTCTAGCTGCTGTCTGTTAGCTCTAGCAGCTGTCTGTTAGCTCTAACTGCTGTCTGTTAGCTCTAACTGCTGTCTGTTAGCTCTAACTGCTGTCTGATAGCTCTAGCTGCTGTCTGTTAGCTCTAGCTGCTGTCGGTTAACTCTAGCTGCTATCTGTTAGCTGTAACTGCTGTCTGTTAGCTCTAACTGCTGTCTGTTAGCTCTAGCTGCTGTCTGTTAGCTCTAGCTGCTGTCAGTTAGCTCTAGCATATGTCAGTTAGCTCTAACTGCTGTCTGTTAGCTGTAGCTGCTGTCTGTTAGCTCTAACTGCTGTCTGTTAGCTCTAGCTGTTGTCTGTTAGCTCTAGCATATGTCAGTTAGCTCTAACTGCTGTCTGTTAGCTCTAACTGCTGTCTGTTAACTCTAGCTGTAGTCTGTTGACTCTAACTGCTGTCTGTTAACTCGAGCTGTTGTCTGTTAGCTCTAGCAGCTGTCTGTTAACTCTAGCTGTTGTCTGTTAGCTCTAGCTGCTGTCTGTTAGCTCTAGCTGCTGTCTGCTAGCTCTAACTGCTGTCTGTTAGCTCTAGCTGCTGTCTGTTAGCTCTAGCAGCTGTCGGTTATCTCTAGCTGCTGTCTGTTCGCTCTAACTGCTGTCTGTTATCTCTAGCTGCTGTCTGTTATCTCTAACTGCTGTCTGTTAGCTCTAGCAGCTGTCAGTTAGCTCTAACTGCTATCTGTTAGCTCTAACAGCTGTCTGTTAACTCTATCTGTAGTCTGTTAGCTCTAACTGCTGTCTGTTAACTCTAGCTGCTGTCTGTTAGCTCTAGCAGCTGTCGGTTATCTCTAGCTGCTGTCTGTTAGCTCTAACTGCTGTCTGTTAGCTCTAGCTGCTGTCTGTTAGCTCTAGCTGCTGTCTGTTAGCTCTAGCTGCTGTCTGTTAGCTCTAACTGCTGTCTGTTAGCTCTAACTGCTGTCTGTTAGCTCTAGCTGCTGTCTGTTAGCTCTTACTGCTGTCTGTTAGCTCTAACTGCTGTCTGTTAGCTCTAGCTGCTGTCTGTTAGCTCTTACTGCTGTCTGTTAGGAATAAAAAAAGGGAACTCTGTGAATCTGTCTGTCTGTCTGTCTGTCTGTCTGTCTGTCTGTCTGTCTGTCTGTCTGTCTGTCTGTCTGTCTGTCTGTCTGTCTGTGTCTGCCTATCGGAGTAGGGGATGATCTGTGAATCCACAGTGGAATTTGTTCGATACAGTGGAAAGTATTTGACTATTCTGTCTGTTTACATGAATACATTTATTTTCACGCTACATTCCAATCACCATACGGTATATTATCTTAACCATTATTCACTCATCCCCTTCCAACCTTTTCTGTGTTAAATGACATAATATCACAAGCTCTCAGTAATGCCAGTGTTTGTGTATATTCAGCCAGGAGGTTGGTGGCACCTTAATTGGGGAGGACTGGCTCTTGGTAATGGCTGGAGCGGAATCAGTGGAATGGTATCAAATGTGTTTGATGCCATTCCATTCGCACCATTATTATGAGCCGTCCTCCCCCCAGCAGCCTCCACGGTTATTCAGAGATATACTGTATTTGTGTGTTCAGAGGTAATGGGGGAGGGGGGGGGGTGGACATGCCAGGACTGACAGCTTTTTCTGTAACCATAGCAACAGCAAACAAGATTGTACGGTACATACAGGAGCATACTGCATGTTCACACTCAGACACATGAATAGTAACCATGGAGACATATAGTGGTGCTGGAACCATGGAGACACAGAGTGGTGCTAGAACCAGGGAGACACAGAGCGGTGCTGGAATCATGGAGAGACATAGCGGTGCTGGAACCATGGAGACCCATAGTGGTGCAGGAACCATGGAGACACAGAGTAGTGCTGGAACCCATGGAGACACAGAGTGGTGCTGGAGGCATGGAGACACAGAGTGGTGCTGGAACCCTGGAGACACAGAGTGGTACTGGAGACATGGAGACACAGAGTGGTACTGGAACCATGGAGACACAGAGTGGTGCTGGAACCCTGGAGACACAGAGTGGTGCTGGAGCCATGGAGACACAGAGTGGTGCTAGTGCACCCCAGTATCTCTACTTGCACACTCATCTTCTGCACATCTATCACTCCAGTGTTTAATTGCTATATTGTAATTATTTCGCCACTATGGCCTTATCCTACCTCATTTGCACACACTGTATATAAACTTTTTCTATTGTATTATTATTGACTGTATGTTTGTTTATTCCATGTGTAACTCTGTGTTGTTGTTTGTGTCGCACTGCTTTAACTTATCTTGGCCAGGTCGCAGTTGTAAATGAGAACTTGTTCTCAACTAACCTACCTGGTTAAATAAAGGTGAAATAAAAAATCTAATTAAAATCAAATGATGTCCTGCTTGTGTGCAATAAGGTAAGAAACAGAGCCTGCTTTTTTTGCAACTTTTTAAAATCATAGTATCACACCTCATGTAGCCTAGCCCATAGGCCTATATGTTTCAATAAGGTTAGTATCACACCTCATATAGCCTAGCCCATAGGCCTATATGTTTCAATAAGGTTAGTATCACACCTCATGTAGCCTAGCCCATAGGCCTATATGTTTCAATAAGGTTAGTATCACACCTCATATAGCCTAGCCCATAGGCCTATATGTTTCAATAAGGTTAGTATCACACCTCATGTAGCCTAGCCCATAGGCCTATATGTTTCAATAAGGTTAGTATCACACCTCATGTAGCCAAGCCCATAGGCCTATATGTTTCAATAAGGTTAGTATCACACCTCATGTAGCCTAGCCCATAGGCCTATATGTTTCAATAAGGTTAGTATCACACCTCATGTAGCCAAGCCCATAGGCCTATATGTTTCAATAAGGTTAGTATCACACCTCATGTAGCCTAGCCCATAGGCCTATATGTTTCAATAAGGTTAGTATCACACCTCATGTAGCCTAGCCCATAGGCCTATATGTTTCAATAAGGTTAGTATCACACCTCATGTAGCCTAGCCCATAGGCCTATATGTTTCAATAAGGTTAGTATCACACCTCATGTAGCCTAGCCCATAGGCCTATATGTTTCAATAAGGTTAGTATCACACCTCATGTAGCCTAGCCCATAGGCCTATATGTTTCAATAAGGTTAGTATCACACCTCATATAGCCTAGCCCATAGGCCTATATGTTTCAATAAGGTTAGTATCACACCTCATGTAGCCTAGCCCATAGGCCTATATGTTTCAATAAGGTTAGTATCACACCTCATGTAGCCTAGCCCATAGGCCTATACGTTTTGAAAAGGTTTGTATTAAAGTGGCCAAATAACTTCTTAAAATGAAGCACATGAATCCGCTTTACAACGGGTGTAGAGCCTAACTGGCATACAAAGGCAGCATGTGAGTTTCATGTTTGGGGAAGATCATTTTCACCATAAAAATGCACCTTTATAATAAATTCATTACATGCATAATCGCATTTGCGGTCACTTTTGAGAATGGTGTTTTCCTGCTAATTGATTGCATTTTGGAACATTCTCTTTTACAGCCTGCTGCCGTGTGTGCATTGCTGCGCTTATAATGTAAAGAAATAGCCTAATAGTTTTTCAACATTTTAAGCTAAACTTTCTGTTCTGTTGCATCAGCCTCATAGCTTAAACATTTTTTTTTTGTTGGTGCTAGTGGTTGTATTAATTTGGAGTCTATCGCATCCCACAACTGTCCCAGACTATGTTTGGAAGATCTATTTCTCGCACAGAATAGAATTGGCAGCCTTTGTCAATCTACTATCCCTCATAATCCAAAAGTTGATAGGCATTAGGCCTACTCATCTGGATGGTGGATGAAAGTAAATGTGGACAGTTCTTCCAATATCACAACAATATGTGTGCCTCCGAATTGGATAAGGACGTGCGCAATTGTGTCCCCGATGTGTCTGTCTTTACTAGTAGCCTGTGAGAAAGATGTGTTTCGGAGTACGCAGCCGGCTCTGGCGGCTCCTGGCTGACCGGCGGCTCTGGCAACTCCTGGCTGACCGGTGGCTCTGGCAGCTCCTGGCTGACCGGCGGCTCTGGCAGCTCAGGACAGACGGGCGACTCTGGCAGCTCAGGACAGACGGGCGACTCTGGCAGCTCAGGACAGACGGACGACTCTGGCAGCTCAGGACAGACGGGCGACTCTGGCAGCTCAGGACAGACGGGCGACTCTGGCAGCTCAGGACAGACGGGCGACTCTGGCAGCTCAGGACAGACGGGCGACTCTGGCAGCTCAGGACAGACGGGCGACTCTGGCAGCTCAGGACAGACGGGCGACTCTGGCAGCTCAGGACAGACGGGCGACTCTGACAGCTTAGAACAGACAGAATACTCTGGCAGCTCAGGACAGACTGGATACCCTGGCAGCTCAGGACTGATGGGAGACCCTGACAGCGCTGGGCAGGAGGAAGACTCCGGCAGCACTGGACAGGCGGGAGCTGTAGGAAGGAGACGGAGAGACAGTTTGGTGCGGGGGGGCTGCCACCGGAGGGCTGGTGTGTGAAGGTGGCACCGGATAGACCGAACCGTGAAGGCGCACTGGAGCTCTCGATCACCGAGCCTGCCCAACCTTACCTGGTTGAATGCTCCCCGTAGCCAGGGGCTGTGCTGGCGAACCGGGGACACCATGCGTAAGGCTGGTGCCATGTACCCCGGCCCGAGGAGATGCACTGGAGACCAGATGCGCTGTGCTTCATGGCACCTGGCTCGATGCCCACTCTAGCCCGGCCGATACGAGGCGCTGCAATGTACCGCACCGGGCTATACACGCGCACCGAGGACACCGTGCGCCTCACGGCATAACACGGTGCCTGCCCGGTCCCTCTCAATCCACGGCAAGCACGGGGAGTTGGCGCAGGTCTCCTACCTGACTTCGCCACACTCCCTGTGTGCCCCCCCCCCAAGACATTTTTGGGGCTGCCTCTCGGGCTTCCAGCCGTGCTGCCGTGCTGCCTCCTTATACCGCCGCCTCTCGGGCTTCCAGCCGCGCTGCCTCCTCATACCGCCGCCTTACCGCTTTCGCTGTCTCCAGCTCTGCCTTGGGGCGGCGATATTCCCCAGCCTGTGCCCAGGGTCCTTTGCCGTCCAGGATCTCCTCCCATGTCCAGGAGTCCTGAGATCGCTGCTGCTGCTGCTGCCAGTTACCATGCTGCTTGGTCCTTTGGTGGTGGGTGATTCTGTAACGATTCTCGTCCTCCTCTTCTGTGGAGGAGTAGTAAGAAGGATTGGCCAATTTTCGGCGTGGTAAGTGTTCATCCTTTTAATAAACTGAACAGAACACTAAATACAAAGTAACAAAAGAGAACAAAACGAAACAGCTCCGTCAGGTGCAACACACACTAAACAGAAAATAGTCACCTACCAAACAGGTGAAAAAAGGCTACCTAAGTATGATTCTCAATCAGAGACAACTAACGACATCTGCCTCTGATTGAGAACCATACCAGGACAAATGCGAAATACAACATAGAAAAACAAACATAGACTGCCCACCCCAACTCACGCCCTGACCATACTAAAACAAAGACAAAACAAAAGAACTAAGGTCAGAACGTGACATCTCTCTACTATTATTCTGACATTTCACATTCTTAAAATAAAGTGGTGATCCTAACTGATTTAATTAAGACAGTGACCGTTTTTACTTGGATTAAAGAAAACAGTTTTTTACTAGGATTAAATGTCAGGAATTGTGAAAATCTGAGTTTAAGGTGTCTGTAAGCTTCCAACTTCAACTGTATTAAAAATACAAATTGTTTATGTTTTGTTCACAACTAAAGGAAAGAAATATAAAAAACTCTGTTTCTTTGTTAACTGCTCAACACAAAACACATGTACGCACTACCGCAGAAATCTTTTGCAGAAAACATTCTTTCTATAACATTTAGCTATGTTCAATTGTATTCTTCATACTATAAAATAATATAAAATAATATACAATTATGCCACAGAATTCCAAGCAAATCTTGTCTGCTAAATGAACTAGAGTAGCCCACAGCCATATGCATAGCCAGATCATGGCCTAACACAACTCAGAGTATGCTATTCTGTTCTTCTGAAATAGACTACATTTCTTCTATATCATGTTTCTTTAGACCTGTCTAGAATAAATAATGGATTTAATGTGATAGTGTAGGCTATTTAACATAGATGTATTAAACTTTAAAAATGTAGATGTTCCAAAAGGTCTGCATCAGTGGCTTGCAGGCTGTGTGTGGAAGCCAGGAGATGCTAAATGTGTTTATGTTAATTAATGGTCAATTACCGTGAGACCGACAGTTATTTGCTTGACAATCACCAGCTGCCAAAATGTATGACCGCCAAAGCTCAAACTGTCACCTCCAAATGTGTGTGTGTGTGTGTGTGCATTATCCCTGGTTCTACAGTGAACTCTGGTGCTACCAGTGGTGTGTGTGTGTGTGTGTGTGTGTGTGTGTGTGTGTGTGTGTGTGTGTGTGTGTGTGTGTGTGTGTGTGTGTGTGTGTGTGTGTGTGTGTAAATAGCATGCTAGGTTCAGTAATTGAAGCTGCTCCCTCAGGGTTCCGAGCTAATCGCTAATAAAGTTCCTCTCCCCCCAGAGCCAAGAGCCTGTGTGTGTGTGTGTGTGTGTGTGTGTGTGTGTGTGTGTGTGTGTGTGTGTGTGTGTGTGTGTGTGTGTGTGTGTGTGTGTGTGTGTGAGTGAAAGAGAGACCCCTGCCTGCCCTCTCCACTACTAGAAGGCTGTAATCCCAGATATAATGAAGGTCAAGCCTGTGATCCTGTCTGCAGACCCAGATAAAAACACACTCACACACGACTGACCTCACACCTCATGGTTTGCCCCTCCCACTTTACAGCATACCTCTGCTCTAACAAAGCATTGTGATATTTCCTGGTTGGTAGACAGAAGCCACAACATTCACCAGACACAGAACATATTGTCACCACTTCTGCCGAAGTCGGGTCCTCTACTTGTTCGGGCGGTGTTCGGCAGTCAACATCACTGGTCTTCTTTCCATTGGTTTTGTCTTGTTTTCCCACACACCTGGTTTTCATTCCCTCATTATGTGTTGTGTATTTAACCCTCTGTTCCCCCCATGTCTTTGTGTGGTATTGTTTGTTGTAAGTGCTTGTGCACATTTGTTGCCTGGTGCGTGTTGGGTTTTGTACCCATTATTTATTATTCTGGATGCCGGTGGTTATATATTATGTATATTAAACCGCTCCGGTTATTACCCAGTTCTGCCCTCCTGCATCTGACTTCGCTGCCACCAGTTACGCACCCATTACACATGTTCTGAATGATCTATCCAGTCGATATGCCCATAGGCTGAACAGGGATAAGATGACATCAATCCCCAGAGCTTCAGAGGACAGAGCTGTGAATTCAGAAGACTGTTTAAGTCAATATACATCTATGTTATATTTATACTATACATTTCAGCAACATCCCAAATGGCACCCTATTCTCTATATAGTTCACAACTTTTGACTAGAGCCCTATGGACCCTGGTTAAAAGTAGTGCACTATAAAGGGAATAGGGTGCCATTTGGGACATATGCTATACATGAGGACACTATGGACACTTCCCAAATGTTAAACGTATCAAATCAAAATGTATTTGTCACATGCGCTGAATACAACCGGTGTGGACTTTACTGTGAAATGCTGAATACAACCGGTGTGGACTTTACTGTGAAATGCTGAATACAACCGGTGTGGACTTTACTGTGAAATGCTGAATACAACCGGTGTGGACTTTACTGTGAAATGCTGAATACAACCGGTGTGGACTTTACTGTGAAATGCTGAATACAACAGGTGTAGACTTTACCGTGAAATGCTGAATACAACCGGTGTGGACTTTACTGTGAAATGCTGAATACAACAGATGTAGACTTTACCGTGAAATGCTGAATACAACAGGTGTGGACTTTACTGTGAAATGCTGAATACAACAGGTGTAGACTTTACCGTGAAATGCTGAATACAACAGGTGTAGACTTTACCGTGAAATGCTGAATACAACAGATGTAGACTTTACCGTGAAATGCTCACTTACAAGCCCTTTCC
This sequence comes from Oncorhynchus kisutch, assembly GCF_002021735.2. Classification (NCBI taxonomy): domain Eukaryota; kingdom Metazoa; phylum Chordata; class Actinopteri; order Salmoniformes; family Salmonidae; genus Oncorhynchus; species Oncorhynchus kisutch. The sequence goes on along the minus strand of NC_034192.2, from coordinate 56,959,269 downwards.
GGGAAAATGCAGAGTAAAAAACGAAGAAAAAAACTAAAATAAATAGTAACAATAAATACCAATAATGGGGCTATATACAAGGAGTGCCGGTTTCAAGTCAATATGCAGGGGTACGAGGTAGTTGAGGTGATTAAGGTAATATGTACATGTAGGTAGGGGTATTTTGAAATTGTATTTATTATGGATCCCTATTAGTTCGTGCCAAGGCAGCAGCTACTCTTCCCGGGGTCCAGCAACATTATCTACAATTAAAAATATTACATGACATTACATTTCATAACACTTTTCACAACACATTGTGTTCCCTCAGGCCACTACTCTACTATCACATACCTACAATACAACATCCATGTGTAAGTGTGTGTATGTCTGTGTGTGTGTCTCTTCACTGTTCCTGCTGTTCCATAAGGTGTATTTTTATCATTTTTTTAAATCTAATTTTCCTGCTTGCATCAGTTACCTAATGTGGAATAGAGTTCCATGTAGTCATGGCTCTATGTAGCACTGTGCACATCCCGTAGTCTGTTCTGGACTGTGACCTCTGGTGGCATGTCTTGTGGGGTATGAATGGGTGTCTGAGCTGTGTGCTAGTAGTTTAAACACACCTCGGTGCATTCAGCATGTCAACACTTCTTACAAAAACAAGTAGTGATGAAGTCAATCTCTCTTCCACTTTGAGCCATGAGAGATTAGCTCTCCGTGTACATTTAAGGGCCAGCCGTACTGCCCTGTTTTGAGACAATTCTAATTTTCCGAGGTCCCTTTTTGTGGCACCTGACCACATGACTGAACAGCAGTTCAGGTGCGACAAAACTAGGGCCTGTAGAACCTGCCTTGTTCATAGTGTTGTTAACAACGAGTTGCAGTTCGTGGATGGCATGGATGGCAAGGAATAAGTTAGTCCTAAATATTTCAAGAACTAAAAGCTTTGTGTTTGGGACAAATCATTCACTAAATCCTAAACCTGAACTAAATGTTGTAATAAATAATGTGAATATTGAGCAAGTTGAGGTCAAAACATATTGATACAACAGTAGTTAAGATGGGGAGAAGTCTGTCCATAATAAAGTGCTGCTCTGCCTTCTTAAAGAACACCCTCTGTGTTGTAAAGGATGTAAAGCCATAACACATACGTTTTTCCATCAGCAGACTATGATCAATAATGTCAAAAGGCACACTGAAGTCTAACAAAACAATTCCTACAATATTTTTATCATGAATTTCTCTCAGCCAATCATTTGTCATTTGTTTAAGCTTGTTGAATGTCTTTCACTATAAGCTGAAAGCCTGTTCTCAATTTGTTTACAGTAAAATATCTGGTCAAACACAATTTTTTCCAAAAGTTTACTAAGGTTTGGTAACAGGCTGATTGGTCGGCTATTTGATTAACTGTGCGTGTGGGCCATTTGATTATCTGTTCAACAGTCTTATTATGGCTTGGAGGTAGAAGCTGTTCAGCCGGTAGCACTTGCTGCGCGGTAGCAGAGAGATCAGTGTATGATTTGGGTGTCTGGAGTCTTTGGGCAATTTTAGGGCCTTTCTCTCACACCGCCTGTTATAGAGGTCTTGGATGTCCCACGCCGTCGTGGGAGACAAGGGAGTACAGGAGGGGACTAAGCACGCACCCCTGAGGGGACTGGTGTTGAGGGTCAGCTTGGTGGATGTGGCCCCTTCAGGAAGTCCAGGATCCAGTTGCAGAGGGAGTAGTTTTATCCTAAGGTCCTTAGCTTATTGATGAGCTTGGAGGGCACTATGGTTTCGAATTCTGAGCTGTAGTCAATGAACAGCATTCTGACGTAGGTGTTCCTTTACAGGTAGAAAAGGGCAGTGTGGAGCGCAACATAGATTGCATCATCTGTGGATCTGTTGGGGCGGTATGCGAATGAGTGGGTCCAGTGTGTCTGGGAGGATGGTGTTGATGTGAGCTTTAAAAAGCATTTCATGGCTACAGAGAGCATGATCACATAGTCATCTGGAACAGCTGGTGCTCTCATGCGTGCTTCAATGTTGCTTGCCTCGAAGCGAGCATAGAAGGCATTTAGCTCGTCTGTTATGCTTGCATCACTGGTAGTTCGCAGCTGGGTTTCCTTTTGTAATCCGTGACAGTTTGCAAGACCTGCCTCGAACTTAGTCCTGTATCGATGTTTAGCCTGTTCGATGGTTCGTCGGAGGGCGTAGCAGGATTTCTCATAAACTTCCAGATTAATATCCTGCTCTTTGAAAGCGGTAGCTCTAGCCTTTAGCTCAGTGCAGATGTTGCTTGTAATCCATGGCTTCTGGTTGGGAGATGTACGTACGGTCACTGTGAGGACTACGTCATCGATGCACTTATTAATGAAGCCTGTGACTGATGCAGGAAACTCCTCAATGTCATCAGAAGAATCCCGGAACATATTCCAGTCTGTGCTAGCAAAACAGTCCTGTAGCTTAGCATCTGCTTCATCGGACCACTTCTGTATTGTGTGAGTCACTGGGTGAGCATTTTCTTGTTTGCTTATGAACCTATATAGCTCGTTGAGTGCGGTCTTAGTGCCAGCATCTGTCTGTGGTGGTAAATAGACAGCTACAGAAAATATAGATGAACTCTCTTGGTAAGTATTATGGTCTACAGCTTATCATGAGGTACTCAAACTCAGGCGATATAATATTAAAGATTGTGCGCCAGCTGTTAACAAAGAAACAATGGCACAATAGGTTGGGAACCCATTAAATGGCTGCTAATCCATCCAGCGCCATTCTTTTCTTAAACATCTCTTATCTCCTTTAGCGGGTTGATGTGTGTGTGTGTGTGTGTGTGTGTGTGTGTGTGTGTGTGTGTGTGTGTGTGTGTGTGTGTGTGTGTGTGTGTGTGTGTGTGTGTGTGTGTGCGTGTGTGCCAATGCCCTGTTTTCAGCAGAAGTCCCATCACAGGGAGAGATGACAGAAATTATACAACATTAAAATAGATTCTAAGATTTACCAGCCCACACAGTGTCCTACACACACGCGCAGACACACACACACACACACACACACACAACCAATCAACCATGAAGGAAAATAATGAATATCCATTTCCTCCAGAACTCTGTCTTCAACCCTGGATTTAGAGAAGCAATGAGAGGCTTTGTGAGGGGGATCGACTCATGGAAACCAATGTTTTCTCTGAACTAGACGTGACTGGAATTCTTGGACTTGGTCCCGTTCCAATACTTCATAGATTAACCCTTCTCTTTGCCTCCTCTCCTTCGCCGTGTTCTAATACTTCAGAGATTAACCTTCAGACTTGGCCATGTTCTAATACATCAGAGATGAACCTTCAACCTTGGCCGTGTTCTAATACTTCAGAGATGAACCTTCAACCTTGGCCATGTTCTAATACGTCAGAGATGAACCTTCAACCTTGGCCATGTTCTCATACTTCAGAGATTAACCTTCAACCTTGGCCGTGGTCTAATGCTTCAGAGATGCACCTTCAACCTTGGCCATGTTCTAATACTTCAGAGATGAACTTTCAACCTTGGCCATGTTCTAATACATCAGAGATGAACCTTCAACCTTGGCCGTGTTCTAATACTTCAGAGATGAACCTTCAACCTTGGCCATGTTATAATATGTCAGAGATGAACCTTCAACCTTGGCCATGTTCTAATACATCAGAGATGAACCTTCAACCTTGGCCATGTTATAATATGTCAGAGATTAACCTTCAACCCTGGCCATGTTCTCATACTTCAGAGATTAACCTTCAACCTTGGCCATGTTCTAATACGTCAGAGATGAACCTTCAACCTTGGCCATGTTCTAATACTTCAGAGATTAACCTTCAACCTTGGCCATGGTCTAATACGTCAGAGATGAACCTTCAACCTTGGCCATGTTCTAATACTTCAGAGATGAACCTTCAACCTTGGCCGTGGTCTAATACTTCAGAGATGAACCTTCAACCTTGGCCATGTTATAATACGTCAGAGATGAAACTTCAACCTTGGCCATGTTCTAATACTTCAGAGATGAACCTTCAACCTTGGCCGTGGTCTAATACTTCAGAGATGCACCTTCAACCTTTGCCGTGGTCTAATACTTCAGAGATGCACCCTTCTATCTGCCTCTTCTTTTTGAAGCAATAGCTGATAATCTCCCTACACCGTTGAATAGGTGAAAATAAGGGTTCCTCTAATGAAATTGGGACAGAAAGGTGTGTTTCTAAAGTATTGGAACAGAGTCTTACTCCTACTCTGCATTTGGGGGGCTAAGAGGTGAGAGAGAGGTGATTCTGCCTCAGTCTAAAGCTTCCTGCCAGTCTCCTGACAGCATACCGATGGATATCCTAACATCCATTTCACCGTCTGCATGTGTTCAATCAATACACCCAGCAGGAGAGGGGAGGAGGGGAAGACGGGATGGAGGGGTCGTAGGGGTCGGAGAGGGGATGATGGGATGGAGGGGAGGGGAGGGGAGGAGAGGAGTGTCTTTACTCCGTTTCCTCTGAAATCAGTGATGAGCCCTTCATTTGTTATCCCCCTTGGAAAGACAAGGCTATTGCGTGCCTCAAGGCAAACTGTGTGCACGGCATCTTACTCCCTGGCAGGTGCAGCGATATACAGTTTATATAACACAACACATATCTCCAGTTTATATCCAACTCCACAGGAGTTCTGTGTTATATACAGTGATTAACAGTGATTATGGTTACATTCACACAATAATGTGATTATTGTGGATAGTCAGATTAATATAATAGTTTGATTAAAATGTTTACATGCTTTGCAAGAATAACATTTCCCTAATAATCCTGTTTCCATGGACACATCTGAAATCAGGTTTCCTGATAGCACTCTGATAAATGCAGAAAATCACCAATCAAAATAAACGCTCTACCACAGCGACCGTGTTCTTTTTGGGACGCATACTGTATTTGATTCTGAGTTTGAACATACAGTATGAAGTTTGTATGTGAAAACTACTTTTAACACGCATACATTCAGTTGTTTCCGAACGGACTTCAATCACGCTACAGAGGGAGGCTCTTGGCTGCTGCTATATGCACTGATCAAATACATCGCTGGGACGCCGAAGAAGGTGTTTACATGTCCTAATAATTCAATAGATTTCTCAGAAAACCAGGTGTTTTAATCGACATATGCTTACTTTGATTTTGGCCTCACGCCTATTTAGATAAACAGAGTAAGGTGTTTACATGATTATTGCATAATCTGTCAACTGTTATAATCAGTTTAATATTGAATTATTAATAAACGTATTCAGTGTATATCTAACTCAACTGGAGTCATGTGTCTGCATCTGTTCTGCTTGAGGATATCATGAGACGTGGATAACATGAGACGTGGATATCATGAGATGTGGATATCATGAGACATGACATGGATATCATGAGACGTGGATATCATGAGACGTGGATATCATGAGACGTGGATATCATGAGACATGGATATCATGAGACTTGGATATCATGAGACGTGGATATCATGAGACATGGATATCATGAGACATGACATGGATATCATGAGACATGGATATCATGAGACTTGGATATCATGAGACGTGGATAACATGAGACGTGGATATCATGAGACGTGGATATCATGAGACATGGATATCATGAGACTTGGATATCATGAGATGTGGATATCATGAAACATGACATGGATATCATGAGACATGGATATCATGAGACTTGGATATCATGAGACGTGGATATCATGAGACATGGATATCATGAGACTTGGATATCATGAGATGTGGATATCATGAGACATGGATATCATGAGACTTGGATATCATGAGACATGGATATCATGAGACTTGGATATCATGAGACGTGGATATCATGAGACATGGATATCATGAGACATGGATATCATGAGACTTGGATATCATGAGACTTGGATATCATGAGACGTGGATATCATGAGACATGGATATCATGAGACATGGATATCATGAGACTTGGATATCATGAGACGTGGATATCATGAGACATGGATATCATGAGACATGACATGGATATCATGAGACGTGGATATCATGAGACGTGGATATCATGAGACATGGATATCATGAGACTTGGATATCATGAGACGTGGATATCATGAGACATGGATATCATGAGACATGACATGGATATCATGAGACATGGATATCATGAGACTTGGATATCATGAGACGTGGATAACACGAGACGTGGATATCATGAGACGTGGATATCATGAGACATGGATATCATGAGACTTGGATATCATGAGATGTGGATATCATGAAACATGACATGGATATCATGAGACATGGATATCATGAGACTTGGATATCATGAGACGTGGATATCATGAGACGTGGATATCATGAGACATGGATATCATGAGACTTGGATAGCATGAGACGTGGATATCATGAGACATGGATATCATGAGACATGACATGGATATCATGAGACATGGATATCATGAGACTTGGATATCATGAGACGTGGATATCATGAGACATGGATATCATGAGACTTGGATATCATGAGACGTGGATATCATGAGACATGAATATCATGAGACATGGATATCATGAGACATGGATATCATGAGACATGACATGGATATCATGAGACTTGGATATCATGAGACTTGGATATCATGAGACTTGGATATCATGAGACGTGGATATCATGAGACATGGATATCATGAGACGTGGATATCATGAGACATGGATATCATGAGACATGACATGGATATCATGAGATGTGGATATCATGAGACATGGATATCATGAGACATGACATGGATATCATGAGACATGACATGGATATCATGAGACGTGGATATCATGAGACATGACATGTATATCATGAGACATGGATATCATGAGATGTGTATATCATGAGACATGGATATCATCGGAATGGATATCATGGATATCATGAGACATGGATAGAGGTGTGTGGATGGATAGAGTTCTGGATCCCTTGGGAGGTGTTTGATGTTATTGTTATCTTAATATGTCTATGTCAGAGGAAGAGAAGGTAGAGGATCCCCCACAGTGAAGAGAAGGGTAATGAGGTAACCCCCAGTAGAGACAGCTGTGAGACGGGGGATACTGGGAAGTATTTAATTAATACCAGTCAGGAGACCCAGTGAGGCCTGCCCTTCTGTTCAAAGCCTTCAGCTAACGTGCCTGCCTCTCCCCACTGGCGATGCCCCTCACAGGGCTGAATTATTGAACAGGCTGGGGGGCGGATAGAGGTGAAGGAGGGTGGAGGGTTGTGTCTCTCTCTCTCTGTGTAAGTTAGCTTGAAAGGAAACCCTGGAGGGCCCTAGCCTGGTGACTGTAAACAACCCAACACCTACAGGGAAAGAATTGTCCTCAATAAACACACACACACACAGAGAGAGAGACACACACACAGAGAGAGAGACAGAGAGACAGAGACAGAGAGACAGAGAGACAGAGAGACAGAGACAGAGAGAGAGAGAGAGAGAGAGAGAGAGAGACAGAGACAGAGACAGAGAGAGAGAGACAGAGAGAGAGAGAGAGACAGAGACAGAGACAGAGACAGAGACAGAGACAGAGACAGAGAGACAGAGACAGAGAGACAGAGACACAGAGAGAGAGAGAGAGAGAGAGAGAGAGAGAGAGAGAGAGAGAGAGAGAGAGAGAGAGAGAGAGAGAGAGAGGAATCCTAACAGATAGGAATGTATATAGCTATCTGTGGAATGTTAAAGATAGAGATTTATCTAACTAAAAACGAAATAGGTTTCCCGTTTTGATCTGTGGAGTAATTCTACAAAGAACAAGCTAAAAAGAAGCACATATCAATACCAGGTAAAATAACAACCCAATGTTCATCTCCCAGGACATACTAGCTAGCAACAGCTTATTGTCCATGAATGTTCATCTCCCAGGACATACTAGCTAGCAACAGCTTATTGTCCATTAATGTTTTGCGTGTACTTTCGAGCTGTCCCGAAATTAAAATAGTTGATTCACAGTTGGTTTTGGTATTTTAATGTCATGATTGTGTCTGGTGGGGATAGACAAAATGATCATGTGCACGCATATACAAGGTGTAACCGTAACCGTAACCCTGAACCTAACCCTAACTCTAACCCTAGACACAATCCTGTGACTGGAACATCCTCATAATATTTGGCTTCTCAAATATCATATGATTCTTATATGCTAAGCAGTAACTTCGCAACAGTAAATATTGCAGATCCCCAGACTCGCATGAAATTGACCAGCTTACAGGAGATCTCCCCAGACTCTAAAAAGTAAGAATTCTGTTTTCTTTCAATACAAAACCCAATTAGCCTGCTATCTATTATTCTCTCTCTCTCTCTGAAATCTCCCGATCCCCCACTCTCTCAATTCAATTCAAGGGGCTTTATTGGCATGTTAACATTGTCAAAGCAAGTGAAGTAGATAATATACAAAAGTGAAATAAACAATAAAAATGAACAGTTAACATTACACTCGCAGAAGTTCCAAAAGAATAAAGACATTACAAATGTCATATTATGTATATATACTGTCATGACGTTGCTCTCTTTGGGTACAGCGAGCACCCCTCCATCTGCACCAGCCCTTTTCTCTGCACCATCCCCCTACCCCCCTGTCTCCTACACCCAGGCTGCTGTGGTCAGAAAGTGGTCGTAAATTCCTGGAGGAGATTATCTCCTCATGGCCACAGTATAGAGAGAGAGAGTGAGTTTTCATAGAGAGAACAAAGGAATTTCTTCCACCTCACAGAGCTTGAGGTCCAAACAACATTTATGTTCTGAAAAGGTATAAAACATTGGTGAAGAATCCAGCTACGAACTGGTCCGTTTGGTACAATTTTGTGAAACTCATGGGAGACAATACCATATTACCATAACGCTGTTCAAATAATAGCCTCAGTTATGAGGCTTACATCTAATTGTTGTATAAGATGAAGGAGTGTGGATGATACTGTTTGTGAAATTGTGTAATAGATTTTGGACTGTTTAATGAAGGAAACTCCAATTCCCTTTGGAGTTGAACTAAATCAGAGGACCGCTCATGAGCACAGTTATGGTCGGGCATCTTGGGACAGGCTCTTTTCTGCTCTTTCGAATAAAACCCCCACCCGGGTTCTGTCACCAGACCATGTTTCTCTCAATTACGAGAGGACAAAGGTTGCAGACCAGCTTACCTCGATAACGAGAGGGCCAAGGTTTGAGACGATTGCTGAATCTTTTAACCATCCCACGTGGTTAAACTCTTAGACTATCGATACTGACAGAATAAGAACAAGTCTTTGATATTAATTACTAGTCTGTGTTACGCCCCTGAAAAAGGGGAGAAATAGTCACGAGAGTGATACGGTGTTGTTTTCTCAATTAAACTTTTAGTGCAATAATTTTACAAAAGTAACACATTACAAAACAACAGAAAAACCATTATACAAACAACACAGAAAAATATCTTATTAACAACGTACATGTTCATTCACAATGGACATAAAATGGCAGCTACTCTCAGTACGATGCTATTCTTCGCTACAACCGAGCAGGGCTCATATTACTCTCTGCAAACTTATCTCTAACTTCCTCAAGACGTTACTAAAACACACCTTAAACACTCTTGACATGTTAGCGAGTTATTACATTTAAATTACTCTTTTTTATCATCAATAACGTACCTGAAAACAGGGGGGGAATAATCACAAAAGTGATACGGTGTTGTTTTCTCAATTATACTTTTAGTGCAATGAGAAGAGACCCGCGATTTCCCCGGGAATATGGGTGGAGACCAGAGCAATCGATCTCAGGCTCATAGATTAACAACATTTAGTAGATCACAGATTAACACTTTTAGGCACCACAAAATCAAGTAATCAATCTAACGTTTACACATTACTCTCACAATTCATACCCTTTGTACGCTTGACGGATTTGAACTTTAACACAATTATATGAATGTTATCAATCTCTATCAACTAATACTGAATGCATCTTTTTAACCTTAGATGTTTTAAGATCCTCACATACTATGAACTTACTAATACTTTTTAATGTATAACAGGCTATGAACCTGTCACATCTGCAGCTAGGAATTCGGTATCATTGAACGCGAAGACAGACAACCGCCAAAACATTTATTCTATAATGACATGAATGAATGTCCCTCTGAACTATCCATTCTAACCACGACAGAGAGAGAGAGAGAGAGAGAGAGAGAGGCTAGACAGACTCTCTAACAGAAACAAACTTTTCAACAGAGATCCCGACGACACACTGAGCGTAAATATATATATTGATTGCAATTGTTCCCGAATGAGTGAGTGTTCATGTGCAAAGGATTAGCATTTCAATTATTATAATTATCACTCTGTAGTGTCTCATCTCAGTTGACCCCCACTTCCCTTTGTGTCCACCAAGCCGCGATACCGGTTTATCCCACTAGGGAAACGGCGTTATCATTTCCTTGTAACTATCTACTGTTTGTTTATGCATTTCTGTGAATTACTTAGTTAGTAAATAAATGATTTAAGACAATCGATGTATGGATGACTCATAGTGAAGACTGGGTTCGTGCAGATAACCAACAATTTACGACGTTTGGAATGAGACTAACGTGAGGTAAAGAAGAATTCATTAATCAGAAGATTATTGATCAGATATGAAAATATCTGAAAAGTTATATTAGGAAAATTATAACTTTGTAATCTGAATATTTTCCTTGGTGCCCCGACTTCCTAGATAATTACAGTTACATGATTAATCAGTTTAATCGCGTTGTAATAATTACAGAGAGTGATTTGATAAATAAGTCTTCAGTTTAATGATGCCAAAGACATGACAATACAATGTTGTAACGATGTGCAAATAGTTAATGTTCAACAGGGAAAATAAATAAGCATAAATATGGGTTGTATTTACAATGGTGTTTGTTCTTCACTGGTTGCCCTTTTCTTGTGGCAACAGGTCACAAATCTTGCTGCTGTGATGGCACACTATGGTATTTTACCCAGTAGATATGGGAGTTTATCAAAATCGGGTTTGTTTTCGAATTGTCTGTGGATCTGTGTAATCTGAGGGAAATATGTGTCTCTAATATGGTCATACATTTGGCAGGAGGTTAGGAAGTGCAGCTCAGTTTTCACCTCATTTTGTGGGCAGTGAGCACATAGCCTGTCTTCTCTTGAGATCTGCCTACGACGGCCTTTCTCAATAGCAATGCTATGCTCACTGAGTCTGTACATAGTCAAAGCTTTCCTTAAGTTTGGGTCAGTCACAGTGGTCAGGTATTCTGCCACTATGTACTCTCTGTTTAGGGCTAAATAGCATTCTAGTTTGCTCAGTTTTTTTGTTAATTTTTTCCAATGTGTCAACTAATTATCTTTTTGTTTTCTCATGATTTGGTTGGGTCTAATTGTTTTGCTGTCCTGCGGCTCTGTGGGGTCTGTTTGTGTTTGTGAACAGAGCCCCAGGATTAGCTTAATTAGGGGACTCTTCTCCAGGTTCACCTCTCTGTAGGTGATCGCTTTGTAATGGAAGGTTTGGGAATCACTTAATGTTAGGTGGTTGTTGAATTTAACATCTCTTTTCTGGATTTAGATAATTAGTGGGTATCGGCCTAATTCTGCTCTGCATGCATTATTTGGTGTTTTACGTTGTACACCGAGGATATTTTTGCAGAATTCTGCATGCAGTCTCAGTTTGGTTTTTCTCTTTCTCTCTCTCTTTCTGTCTCTCTCGTTCTCTCTAGTCTCCCTCTGTTTCGCTATCTGTTTCTCTCACTTATTCTCTCTCTCTCTTTCCCTCCTCTCAACTCTCCATGAGTAATCATTATGAAGACCAGCATAAGGGAACTGATGCTCTCTGTGTTAAACAAAACAAATACGTTGATTTTTGTACAGGGGAGATGGAGAAAGACATTGAGAAAGAGATGTTGAAAGAGATGGAGATAATTACTTTCACGGCACAGCTGAGTGAGCAAACGTTTAAATAATTTGCTTTTTATTTTTATTTTACTGGGCTGATGGTGCCTGATGGTCAGTCTCAGTGGAAGGAGAGAGCAGCAGACTGATGTTCAGTCTCAGTGGAAGGAGAGAGCAGCAGACTGATGGTCAGTCTCAGTGGAAGGAGAGAGCAGCAGACTGATGGTCAGTCTCAGTGGAAGGAGAGAGCAGCAGACTGATGGTCAGTCTCAGTGGAAGGAGAGAGCAGCAGACTGAGGCCTCTCAACATCCTCTGCTCTCCCTTTCCTCCACTGACAATGACCAAAAAGGGACACTGTCTTCCAGCTGATGGCGAAACTCAGTCAGACACAGTAATCGGAGCCATCCGATTGGCCAGCGGTAGGTTTATAGTGCACTTGATTGACAGTCAGGGCCTGCCGGGAAGGCAGAATTTGTACCTCCAGACACATGAAATGGTTAAAAATGACAACAGTTGGCCTATCCGGTGCACAGGGCAGCTGAATCAGGTGCACCTACCGACAACAGCATGAGACAAATAAAAAAATAGGAACACAAGGCGATAGACTAGGAATGCCTTTGAGATCGACCAGTCGGTGGCCACTGCTCTAGAAAGTTGAGTGAAGTTCAATCTCGTGCTTCTCCCAGTGGACTAATATTTACACTGGGCCAATTGTGCGCCGCCCTCTGGGACTCCCAATCACAGCCGGTTGTGATACAGCCTGGAATTGTACTAGGGTCTGTAGTGATTCCTCTAGCACTGAGATGCAGTACCTTAGACTTCTGTGCCACTCGGAAGATTTACATGAAAAGTATTTGAATCAACATTGAAAGGTGAATGTAAGAAACATACAGCACTGTCAGTAGGCTTGTCACGGATCCCTCCGGAACTTTCATCATGCACACCTGTTGCCTATTCCCACTGATTAGTACTTGTATAAGTGTGACCTTGGTTTCCATTGTCTGTTGATTATTGTTCCAATGTCCGTTGGTGCATGTGAATACCTGTGCTGTGTGTTTTGGCTTTCGTGCCCTTCTGGATTGCGCAGATGATTTACGGGTCTCGTCCCGTGTGTTAATCATTGTGTGCGCGTGTATTTATTCGAGGTGCTCCTCGCTCTTTTGTTTGGGTTTCAACCCTGTGTTTTTATTACGTGTTTGTTTGGTCTTCGTCCCCTTGCCTTTACACGGCACACTGTAATTTGGGGTATAATAAAAAATAAATTATGCATTCTTGTTACCATCGTAGCGATTGTTACCATCGTGGCAAGGCTGAATGTCATATTAAACAGCACATAAACACTCTAAATAGGTTAGGAGCCAGACAAAGAGTCTAAGAAGGAACGAAAATGAATTATTTAATGCTATATTTGTCACGACTTCCGCCGAAGTCGGCTCCTCTCCTTGTTCGGGTGGCCAGTGTAAGGCTCCTAGACACCTGCCCAGAGGTCAGCTACATCCCTTACCCATTCCACAACGGCCTTGGTCACACCTGTCGGTGGATGTTCTCACGGATCTTCCTCCCTCACAGGGGAACGCCACGATCTTGGTCGTTGTGGATCGTCCTGTCGTCTCCTCCCTCTGCCCGGTATCCCTACGGCCCTACAGACTGCGGAGGCCCTGTTTACACACGTCTTCCGGCACTACGGGGTGCCTGAGGATATAGTGTCTGATTGGGGTCCCCAGTTCACTTTGAGAGTCTGGAAGGCGTTCATGGAACGTTTGGGGGTCTCGATCAGCCTTACCTCGGGTTTCCACCCCGAGAGTAATGGGCAGGTGGAGAGAGTGAACCAGGATGTGGGCAAGTTTCTGTGGTCCTATTGCTAGGACCGGCCGGGGGAGTCGGCAGCGTTCGTGCCCTGGGCAGAGATGGTGCAGAACTCGCTCCGCCACTCCTCCACTAACCTCTACCCCTTTCAGTGTGTATTGGGGTACCAGCCGGTTCTGGCACCGTGGCATCGGAGTCAGACCGAGGCTCCTGACCGAGGCTCCATTTTCCATGTATCCATTTGTTTTGTCTTGTTCCCTGCACACCTGGTTTTCATTCCCCAATCAATCCATATGTATTTATTCCTCTGTTCCCCATCATTGTGATGGGGAACATTCCCCGTCTTTGTGTAAGATTGTTTGTTATGTGTATTTTGGAATTGTGGATATTGTTACGCGCATTACTTTTGGTTTATGTTCCGTGTTTGGGCACATTTTATGTTACTTTGTGCTGTCATTTTGGACCGGAATAAAAAATGAGCCTGTTCACTACACTCTGCTCTCCTGCACCTGACTTCTTCTCCAATACACACTCCTAACAATATTATTAAAATTTATTCAAGGCTATAGCCTACAAAGAAATACATTGTGAAGCATTTGTGATTGTGACGCAACAGGCTGGTAGGGACAGAAAGCGTTCAGCATTAAACATTTCATTGTATTAAATCCTTATAGTCTATAAATTTCGCATGTAGGCTGTGATTTACTCAGAATTAAATACAATTCAACTAAAAATGACTTAGTGCCTTTGAATTAATTTAGAAATGAGTTTGGCGATTCTGGGGCTTCAGGCTCGTGCCATGGTGCCTGGAGAAGAGGCCCGCAGAGGACAATATCCTCTCCACACTTGCAGAGACCATGTTGATGCTTAACACCCTTTTGGCTACTCCTGCCAGGCTGGGCTGAGACGCAGAGTTTTCATTTCTTAATTTTCTATAGGTAGGCCGAAAGGTTTTTAGGCAAAATAACCCAATCAAAACAGAAAGGTTCTAGAACATGGGAATATGCCAGGCCTGTTGGGCCAAAATCAGTTATGGCCTATTGTATAGATAATAAAACAAAAATGTTTAAGAGATCAGATTTTTATTTTGTAAATATTTTTGCTATAATGACTCCCTTAGTTATCTACCCATCTCATTCCTTTTAGCATATGCACATAGTAAGTACACCATTATGCTTTCAGGATACTTGTTTTTTAAATTCAGATTCCACAATGAATCTTCTGTTGTGGACACTACATCACCACACTCCCTCTCTTGCTCTTGGTCCTCATCTTTACAAGTCAACTTGATTTAGCATCTGTGTGTTTTATATATTAGCCTAAATAGGGCTGTAGTCTGAGTGCCAGAGTGTTTCTGCTTTAGTCAACTCGTACAATGTCTTGTTTGACTGGCGAGGCAATTTCCAAAAATGGTCCAATACCCTGGCTAACGGCTCTCTGTCGGCATCCAAAGTTGCTATTTCAAACAGCCGTCTCTGTGTGACGCCGTGCCAACCTTTGAGTCAATCCCACTGAGGGTTCCTGCCCTGCGGAGACTGTGACTCATGGTTATGATAATATGTGATCTGTTGAGTCATCAGCTGAGCTGGTAGTTATGGGAGAAAAGGAGAGAGAGACAAAGAAAGAGAGAGGGGGAGAGATATGTTAGAGGGGGAGAGAGAGGAAGGCAGAGAGACGGAGAGAGAGATGTCTGAGGGGGAGAGAGAGGGAGGGGGAGAGATATATGTCTGAAGTGGAGGGAGAGGGAGGGGGAGAGAGATATGTCTGAAGTGGAGGGAGAGGGAGGTGAGAGAGATATGTTAGAGGGGGAGAGAGAGGAAGGCAGAGAGACGGAGAGAGAGATGTCTGAGGGGGAGAGAGAGGGAGGCAGACAGAGGGGTAGAGAGAGATGTCTGAGGGGGAGAGAGAGGAAGGCAGAGAGACGGAGAGAGAGAGATGTCTGAGTTTGTTCAGTCTCAGCAGGAGTAGACAAATGACTTGTCATACATTTAGTCATCTCCCCCAGTCCAGAGTGAGAGTGATAGCTACAGTGGAGCTGACGCACACAAACGCTACACTTTCTCTATGAATATTCCTATTCTCCCCCAGGCACCTCAGATGATGATAAAGGAATTTTACTTCCTATTTAAAATGCTGTTCATCAACTTGGTTCAGTTCAGCGCCAAAATAAATAATACAACGAGTTTACTGTCAGCCACAGTTAGAGAGTTCAAATCATAGTCAGGTCTAGTCTGGTCTGGTTTGGTCTGGTCTGGCCTAGTCTAGTCTAGTCTAGTCTGGCCTAGTCTAGTCTGGCCTAGCCTAGTCTGGCCTAGTCTGGCCTAGTCTGGTCTGGTTTGGTCTGGTCTGGCCTAGTCTAGTCTAGCCTGGTCTGGTTTGGTCTGGTCTGGCCTAGTCTAGTCTAGTCTGACCAGACCAGACTAGACCAGACCAGACTAGACCAGACCAGACTAGACCAGACTAGACTAGACCAGACTAGACTAGACCAGACTAGACCAGACTAGACCAGACTAGACCAGACTATACTAGACCAGACTAGACTAGACTAGACTAGACCAGACTAGACCAGACTAGACCAGACTAGACCAGACTATACTAGACTAGACCAGACTATACTAGACTAGACCAGACTAGACCAGACTAGACTAGACCAGACTAGACCAGACTAGACTAGACCAGACTAGACCAGACTATACTAGACTAGACCAGACTAGACTAGACTAGACCAGACTAGACTAGACCAGACTAGACCAGACTATAGTAGACTAGACCAGACTATACCAGACTATACTAGACTAGACCAGACTATACTAGACTAGACCAGACTAGACTAGACTAGACTAGACCAGACTAGACCAGACTAGACTAGGCCAGACTAGACCAGACTAGACTAGACTAGACCAGACTAGACTGGGCCAGACTAGACCAGACTATACTAGACTATACTAGACTAGACCAGACTAGACTAGACTAGACTAGACCAGACTAGACCAGACTAGACTAGACCAGACTAGACCAGACTAGACCAGACTATACTAGACTAGACCAGACTATACTAGACTAGACCAGACTAGACTAGACTAGACCAGACTAGACTAGACCAGACTAGACTAGATCGAACTAGACCAGACTAGACCCGACCAGACTAGACCAGACTAGACTAGACTAGACTAGACCAGACTAGACCCGACCAGACTAGACCAGACTAGACTAGACCAGACTAGACCAGACTATACTAGACTAGACCAGACTAGACTAGACTAGACTAGACTAGACTAGACCAGACTAGACCAGACTAGACCAGACTATACTAGACTAGACCAGACTATACTAGACTAGACCAGACTAGACCAGACTAGACTAGACCAGACTAGACCAGACTAGACTAGACCAGACTAGACCAGACTAGACCAGACTATACTAGACTAGACCAGACTATACTAGACTAGACTAGACCAGACTAGACTAGACTAGACTAGACCAGACTAGACTATACTAGACCAGACTAGACTAGACTAGATCGAACTAGACTAGACCAGACTAGACCAGACTAGACTAGACTAGACTAGACCAGACTAGACTAGACCAGACCAGACTAGACTAGACTAGACCAGACTAGACCAGACTAGTCTAGACCAGACTAGACTAGATCGAACTAGACTAGACCAGACTAGACCCGACCAGACTAGACCAGACTAGACTAGACTAGACTAGACTAGACCAGACTAGACTAGACCAGACTAGACCAGACTAGACCAGACTAGACTAGACTAGACTAGACCAGACTAGACTAGACCAGACTAGACCAGACTAGACCAGACTATACTAGACTAGACCAGACTATACTAGACTAGACTAGACTAGACTAGACTAGACTAGACCAGACTAGACTATACTAGACCAGACTAGACTAGACTAGATCGAACTAGACTAGACCAGACTAGACCAGACTAGACTAGACTAGACCAGACTAGACTAGACCAGACCAGACTAGACTAGACTAGACCAGACCAGACTAGACTAGACTAGACCAGACTAGACCAGACTAGACTAGACCAGACTAGACTAGATTGAACTAGACTAGACCAGACTAGACCCGACCAGACTAGACCAGACTAGACTAGACTAGACTAGACCAGACTAGACCCGACCAGACTAGACCAGACTAGAGTAGACCAGACTAGACTAGACCAGACTACACTAGACCAGACTAGACCAGTTACGTTATAGCTAACAACAATAACAATAACAGAAATACCTTATTTACATTGTTATTCAGACCCTTTGCTCTGAGACTCAAAATTGAGCTCAGGTGCATCCTGTTTCCATTGATCATCCTTGAGATGTTTCTACAACTTGATTGGAATCCACCTGTGGTAAAATCATTTGATTGGACATGATTTAGAAAGGCACACACCTGTCTATCTAAGGTCCCACAGTTGACATGTATGTCAGAGCAAGAAACAAGCCATAAATTAGAAGGATATATACATAGGGGTGTATATAGGGATGTATATAGGGATGTATATAGGGATGTCCAAACAGATGTATATGTTTCCACTTCACAATAACAGCACTTACAGCTGACTGGTGCAGCTTTAGCAGGGAAGAAATCTAATGAATTGACTTGTTGCAAAGGTGGCATCCTATGATGGTGCCAAGCTGAAAGTCACTGAGCTCTTCAGTAAGGCCATTCTACTGCCAATGTATATCTATGGATATTGCAGAGCTGTGTGCTGGATTTTATACACCAGTCAGCAAGGGTGGGGTTGAAATAGCTGAATCCACTAATTTGAAGGGGTGTACACAAACTTTTGTACATATATTGTATATATGGTGCATATAGGGATGTATATAGGGATGTATATAGTGATGTATATAGGGATGTATATATGGTGTATATAGGGATGTATATAGGGATGTATATAGGGATGTATATAGTGATGTATATATGGTGTATATAGGGATGTATATAGGGATGTATATAGGGATGTGTATGGGGATGTATATAGGGATGTATATAGTGATGTATATATGGTGTATATAGGGATGTATATAGGGAAGTATATATGGACGTTTATAGGGATGTATATAGGGATGTGTATGGGGATGTATATAGGGATGTATATAGGGATGTATATAGGGATGTATATATGGTGTATATAGGGATGTATATAGGGATGTATATATGGTGTATATAGGGATGTATATAGGGAAGTATATAGGGATGTATATAGGGATGTATGTATGGGATATATAGGGATGTATATAGGAATGTATATATGGGATATATAGGGATGTATACAGTGATGTATATATGGTGTATATAGGGATGTATATAGGGATGTATATATGGTGTATATAGGGATGTATATAGGGAAGTATATAGGGATGTATATAGGGATGTATGTATGGGATATATAGGGATGTATATAGGAATGTATATATGGGATATATAGGGATGTATACAGTGATGTATATATGGTGTATATAGGGATGTATATAGGGAAGTATATAGGGATGTATATAGGGATGTATATATGGTGTATATAGGGATGTATATAGGGAAGTATATATGGAAGTTTATAGGGATGTATATAGGGATGTATATAGGGATGTATATATGGTGTATATAGGGATGTATATAGGGATGTATATAGGGATGTATATAGGGATGTATATATGGTGTATATAGGGATGTATATAGGGAAGTATATATGGAAGTTTATAGGGATGTATATAGGGAAGTATATAGGGATGTATATAGGGATGTATGTATGGGATATATAGGGATGTATATAGGGATGTATAACGGGATATATAGGGATGTATATAGGGATGCATTTATGAATGTATATAGTGATGTATATAGGGATATATATAAGGATGTATATATGGGATATATAGGGATGTATATAGGGATGTATATATGGTGTATATAGGGATGTATATAGGGAAGTATATAGGGAAGTATATAGGGATGTATATAGGGATGTATGTATGGGATATATAGGGATGTATATAGGGATGTATATATGGGATATATAGGGATGTATATAGGGATGTATATATGGGATATATAGTGATGTATACAGTGGTGTATATATGGTGTATATAGGGATGTATATAGGGATGCATTTATGAATGTATATAGTGATGTATATAGGGATATATATAAGGATGTATATATGGGATATATAGGGATGTATATAGGGATGTATATATGGTGTATATAGGGATGTATATAGGGAAGTATATAGGGAAGTATATAGGGATGTATATAGGGATGTATGTATGGGATATATAGGGATGTATATAGGGATGTATATATGGGATATATAGGGATGTATATAGGGATGTATATATGGGATATATAGTGATGTATACAGTGGTGTATATATGGTGTATATAGGGATGTATATAGGGATGCATTTATGAATGTATATAGTGATGTATATAGGGATATATATATAAGGATGTATATATGGGATATATAGGGATGTATATAAGGATGTATATATGGTGTATATAGGGATGTATATAGGGAAGTATATAGGGATGTATGTATGGGATATATAGGGATGCATATAGGGATGTATATATGGGATATATAGTGATGTGATCTCCTGACCCCTCCTGTCTCAGCCTCCAGTATTTATGCTGCAGTAGTTTATGTGTCGGGGGCTAGGGTCAGGTTGTTATATCTGGAGTACTTCTCCTGTCCTATTCGGTGTCCTGTGTGAATCTAAGTGTGCGTTCTCTAATTCTCTCCTTCTCTCTTTCTTTCTCTCTCTCGGAGGACCTGAGCCCTAGGACCATGCCCCAGGATTACCTGACATGATGACTCCTTGCTGTCCCCAGTCCACCTGGCCGTGCTGCTGCTCCAGTTTCAACTGACCTGAGCCCTAGGACCATGCCCCAGGACTACCTGACATGATGACTCCTTGCTGTCCCCAGTCCATCTGACCGTGCTGCTGCTCCAGTTTCAACTGTTCTGCCTTATTATTATACGACCATGCTGGTCATTTATGAACATTTGAACATCTTGGCATTGTTCTGTTATAATCTCCACCCGGCACAGCCAGAAGAGGACTGGCCACCCCACATAGCCTGGTTCCTCTCTAGATTTTTTCCTAGGTTTAGGCCTTTCTAGGGAGTGCTTCCTAGCCACCGTGCTTCTACACCTGCATTGCTTGCTGTTTGGGGTTTTAGGCTGGGTTTCTGTACAGCACTTTGAGATATCAGCTGATGTACGAAGGGCTATATAAATCAATTTGATTTGATTTGATGTATACAGTGATGTATATATGGTGTATATAGGGATGTATATAGGGATGCATTTATGAATGTATATAGTGATGTATATAGGGATATATATATAAGGATGTATATATGGGATATATAGTGATGTATATAGGGATGTATATATGGTGTATATGGGGATGTATATATGGTGTATATAAGGATGTATATAGGGATGCATATATGGATGTATATATGGATGTATATAGGGATGCATATATGGATGTACATAGTGATGTATATAGGGATGTATATAGGGATGCATATATGGATGTATATAGTGATGTATATAGGGATGTATATAGGGAAGTATATAGGGATGTATATAGGGATGTATATATGGAATATATAGGGATGTATATATGGGATATAAAGGGATGTATACATGGGGTATATAGGGAAGTATATAGGGATGTATATATGGGGTATATAAGGATGTATATAGGGATGTATATAGGGATGTATATATGGGGTATATAGGGATGTATATAGGGATGTATATATGGGATATATATAGGGATGTTTAAATGGATTTATATAGGGATGTATATAGGGATGTTTATAGGGATGTATATAGGGATGTATCAATGGGATATATAGGGATGTATATCGGGATGTATCATAATCAATCGCCAATCATATTACCTCCCAAGATAGTTATTTTAGGTTATAGTCCCAGCCGTGTATATTCCCCCTCATTCCGATATCACGATGGCCCTCAATGAACACTGGACTTTCACTGAAAACCCTCCATCTCTCCATCCCTCAATCTCTCCCTCCATCCCTCCATCTCTCCATCCCTCCATCTCTCCCTCCATCTCTCCATCTCTCCCTCCATCCCTCCATCTCTCCCTCCCTCCATCTCTCCATCCTTCCATCTCTCCATCTCTCCACCCCTCAATCTCTCCCTCCATCCCTCCATCTCTCCCTCCATCTCTCGATCCCTCCATCTCTCCCTCCATCCCTCCATCTCTCCATCCCTCCATCCCTCCATCCCTCCATCCCTCCATCTTTCATCCCTCCACCTCTCCATCCCTCCATCCCTCTATCCCTCAACTGCTCCATCCCTCCATCCCTCCATCTCTCCATCCCTCCATCTCTCCATCCCTCCATCCCTCCATCCCCCATCCCTCCATCCCTCCATCTCTCCATTCCTCGATCTCTCCATCTCTCCATCCCTCCATCCCTCTCTCCATCTCTCCATCTTCTCCATCCATCCCTCCAGCTCTCCATCTCTCCATCCCTCCATCCCTCTCTCCCTCCATCTCTCCATCTCTCCATCTCTCCATCCCTCCATCCCTCTCTCCCTCCATCTCTCCATCTCTCCATCTCTCCATCCCTCCATCCCTCCATCTCTCCATCTCTCCATCCCTCCATCTCTCCATCTCTCCATCCCTCCATCTCTCCATCTCTCCATCCATCCCTCCATCCCTCCATCTCTCCATCCATCCATCTCTCCATCTCTCCATCCCTCCATCCCTCTCTCCCCCCATCCCTCCATCCCTCCATCTCTCCATCTCTCCATCTCTCCATCCATCCCTCCATCTCTCCATCTCTCCATCCCTCCATCTCTCCATCCCTCCATCCCTCTCTCCCCCATCCCTCCATCCCTCCATCTAACCATCGCTCCATCCCTCCATCTCTCCATCCCTCCATCTCTCCATCCCTCCATCCCTTCGTCTCTCCATCCCTCCATCCCTTCATCCCTCCATCTCTCCATCCCTCCATCTCTCCATCCCCCCATCTCTCCATCCCTCCATCCCTCCATCTCTCCATCCATCCCTCCATCTCTCCATCTCTCCTTCCCTCCATATCTCCATCCCTCCATCCCTCTCTCCCCCATCCCTCCATCCCGCCATCTCTCCATCCCTCCATCTCTCCATCCCTCCATTCTTCCATCCCCCCATCCCTCCATCCCTCCATCTCTCCATCCCTCCATCCCTCCATCCTTCCATCTCTCCAGGCCTGTTTCTACAACCCCTCCATCCCTCCATCTCTCCATCCCTCCATCTCTCCATCCCTCCATTCCTCTCTCCCTCCATCCCTCCATCTCTCCATCTCTCATACCCTCCATCCCTCCATCTCTCCATCCCTCCATCTCTCCACCCCTCCATCTCTCCATCCCTCCATCTCTCCATCTCTCCTTCCCTCCATATCTCCATCCCTCCATCCCTCTCTCCCCCATCCCTCCATCCCGCCATCTCTCCATCCCTCCATCTCTCCATCCCTCCATTCTTCCATCCCCCCATCCCTCCATCCCTCCATCTCTCCATCCCTCCATCCCTCCATCCTTCCATCTCTCCAGGCCTGTTTCTACAACCCCTCCATCCCTCCATCTCTCCATCCCTCCATCTCTCCATCCCTCCATTCCTCTCTCCCTCCATCCCTCCATCTCTCCATCTCTCATACCCTCCATCCCTCCATCTCTCCATCCCTCCATCTCTCCACCCCTCCATCTCTCCATCCCTCCATCTCTCCATCTCTCCATCCCTCCATCCCTCCATCCCTCCATCTCTCCATCCATCCCTCCATCTCTCCATCCCTCCATCTCTCCATCTCTCCATCCCTCCATCTCTCCATCCATCCCTCCATCTCTCCATCTCTCCATCCATCCCTCCATCCCTCCATCTCTCCATCCATCCATCTCTCCATCTCTCCATCCCTCCATCCCTCTCTCCCCCCATCCCTCCATCCCTCCATCTCTCCATCTCTCCATCTCTCCATCCATCCCTCCATCTCTCCATCTCTCCATCCCTCCATCTCTCCATCCCTCCATCCCTCTCTCCCCCATCCCTCCATCCCTCCATCTAACCATCGCTCCATCCCTCCATCTCTCCATCCCTCCATCTCTCCATCCCTCCATCCCTTCATCTCTCCATCCCTCCATCCCTTCATCCCTCCATCCCTCCATCCCTCCATCTCTCCATCCATCCCTCCATCTCTCCATCTCTCCTTCCCTCCATATCTCCATCCCTCCATCCCTCTCTCCCCCATCCCTCCATCCCGCCATCTCTCCATCCCTCCATCTCTCCATCTAACCATCGCTCCATCCCTCCATCTCTCCATCCCTCCATTCTTCCATCCCCCCATCCCTCCATCCCTCCATCTCTCCATCCCTCCATCCCTCCATCCTTCCATCTCTCCAGGCCTGTTTCTACAACCCCTCCATCCCTCCATCTCTCCATCCCTCCATCTCTCCATCCCTCCATTCCTCTCTCCCTCCATCCCTCCATCTCTCCATCTCTCATACCCTCCATCTCTCCATCCCTCCATTCCTCTCTCCCTCCATCCCTCCATCCCTCCATCTCTCCATCCATCCCTCCATCTCTCCATCTCTCCTTCCCTCCATATCTCCCTCTCTCCCTCCATCCCTCCATCTCTCCATCCCTCCATCCCTCATCCCTCTCTCCCTCCATCCCTCCTTCCCTCCATCTCTCCATCCCTCCATCCCTCCATCCCTCCATCTCTCCATCCATCCCTCCATCTCTCCATCTCTCCTTCCCTCCATATCTCCATCCCTCCATCCCTCTCTCCCCCATCCCTCCATCCCGCCATCTCTCCATCCCTCCATTCCTCCATCTCTCCATCCCTCCATCCCTCCATCTCTCCATCTCTCCATCCCTCCATCCCTCCATCTCTCCATCCCTCCATCCCTCCATCCCTCTCTCCCCCATCCCTCCATCCCGCCATCTCTCCATCCCTCCATCTCTCCATCTAACCATCGCTCCATCCCTCCATCTCTCCATCCCTCCATTCCTCCATCCCTCCATCCCTCCATCTCTCCATCCCTCCATCCCTCCATCCTTCCATCTCTCCAGGCCTGTTTCTACAACCCCTCCATCCCTCCATCTCTCCATCCCTCCATTCCTCTCTCCCTCCATCCCTCCATCTCTCCATCCCTCCATCTCTCCATCTCTCATACCCTCCATCCCTCCATCTCTCCATCCCTCCATCTCTCCATCTCTCCACCCCTCCATCTCTCCATCTCTCCATCTCTCCATCCCTCCATCTCTCCATCTCTCCATCCCTCCATCCCTCCATCCCTCTCTCCCTCTCTCCCTCTCTCCCTCCATCCCTCCATCTCTCCATCCCTCCATTCCTCATCCCTCTCTCCCTCCATCCCTCCTTCCCTCCATCTCTCCATCCCTCCATCCCTCCATCCCTCCATCTCTCCCTCCATCCCTCCATCTCTCCATCCCTCCATCCCTCCATCCCTTTCTCCCTCCATCCCTCCATCTCTCCATCCCTCCATCCATCCGTCCATCCCTCTCTCCCTCCATCCCTCCATCCCTCCATCTCTCCATCCTTCCATCCCTCCATCCATCTTTCCCTCCATCTCTCCATCTCTCCAGGCAGTTACTACAAACTCTCCATCCCTCCAATCTATCCAATTTCTCTGTCCTCAACTCTCTGCATAATCCACTCAAAATTATCTGCTGCTAAAATGTGTATCCTCCTTGATGGCTGTTTTGACAAACTGTCAAACTATCAAGCCTGTGTGCACAAAACTTTCCCCATAGCATCGTCAAACCTGACTGCTTCAATATGGTGTACTGAAATGTTCCCTGGGTGGTTGCGTTGTTGAAGGCTTGGTGGAAAAACTTACAAAGCAACTTCCAGAAAAATATTTGCCTCTGTCAGCAGAGTACCAATGCATATTTAACAGGGGGGGTGTATTGGCCCTATGCACCTGCCAAGAAGTTTTTGATATGAGGTCCCACACAGTCAACACGAGTATAAGACTTACAGAATTCCTAATGTGTTTCCGCTGTGCTTGGCTTGCAACAACTCCTGCCTACATTTCCTTATTGGTTCATCCATGGTCCAATCAAATGATTCACTGTCTTGCTGGCCAACTACTGCATGTGATTCCAACTGCAAAGTCAATCTTGTAGAAATGTTAAAGCAACGTTTTGTCTTTTTTTGTTGTTGTTGTCCGGCTGAAGTAGCTACTGTAAACTGATACATGCTCAATCCCTCCATCTCTCCATCCTTCCATCTCTCCATCCTTCCATCTCTCCATCTCTCCATCCTTCCATCTCTCCATCGCTCCATCTCTCCATCCTTCCATCTCTCCATCTCTCCATCCTTCCATCCCTCCATCTCTCCATCCTTCCATCTCTCCATCTCTCCATCTCTCCATCCCTCCATCTCTCCATCTCTCCATCCTTCCATCTCTCCATCTCTCCATCCTTCCATCTCTCCATCTCTCCATCCTTCCATCTCTCCATCTCTCCATCACTTACTGTGATTGCTATCTGGTAGGAGGCTAGCTAGCATTCGAAGGTGTGATGATTGATTCAGAGTAACTTGTTCTCTCTCCTCTCTTTATCTCTCTTTCAATTTCAATTCAATTCAATTTAAGGTCTTTATTGCAATGGGAGACATGTGTTCACATTGTCAAAGCAAGTGAAATAGATAATAGTTTGTCGGTCTCTCTCTTTATGTTTCTCTCTGGTCAGAGTACAGTGATCTGATAAATCACTTTAATAAAGTCTACACACACACACACCGACACACACAGACACACCGATAACACACACCGACACACAGAGACACACCGACACACACACACACACACACACAGACACACCGATAACACACACCGATAACACACACCGACACACACAGACATACCGATAACACACACCGACACACACAGACACACCCCGACACACACACACACACGCACACACACACTGACACACACAGACACACACACAGACACACATATTGATAACACACACACGACACACACAGACAAACCGATAACACACACCGACACACACAGACACACCGATAACACACACACTGCAGAGGAGGCGATATAGAGAGGCTGTTAATAATGCATGCTACAGTAGCATTGATTACATAGCAGCTAATCAACTACAGATAACGTCAGAAGTAATCCTGAGGAGTATACTACAAAGCAGGATCAATGAGCTATCTTTGAATATAGTTTTTTACAATCACTTTGGCACTAATTTCGGGAACCTTGATGTCATTTTTCAAAACTCTAGACACAAAACTCACAACCATTGATCAAGATGCACATTTTTCAAAACTCTAACACTTTTTCCAAGTATTGCTTGGCTACAATACACATAAAGCTAAGATCGTTTGTTCATTCAACTAAAATCACCTGTTCAAAATGACAGAACTTAACATCAAAAGATTACTATTTCAAAATACAATTCACACATTACATCTGAGATGACTGTCTATTCATTTCATTACAATGATCTAACTATCAATTTATACAACTGATCAAAATTATAAGTAACTGTTGCATTACTGTTAATGCATAGTTTTATGGAAACTGACTAACAATATTCCATGTTTAGATCATGAAAGTTTCAGGATAATGAGATCCATTGACACCAATTACCGTGGAATATGAACCAATTGGACTACATTATCTATGGCTGTAATATTTAATCATCATTCTTTATCAGACACTGTTTCTATGGTCCCATGTACCACTTTTCCAGACCATGTTTTCAGATTTGACATTACTGTACACTCACCGGCCACTTTATTAGGTACACCTATCTAGTACTGGGTAGGACCCCCTTTTGCCTCCACAACAGCCTAAATTATTCATGGTGTTGTACGTTAAGAGATTCTGCACACCACTGTTTTAAACAGCTGTTATTTGAGCATTTGTGGCATTTCTGTTAGCTTGAATGAATCTGGACATTCTCCTCTGACCTCTCTCATTAACAAGGTGTTTTGCCCACAGAAATGTCGCTCACTGAATGTGTTTTGTTTATCTCACCATTCTCTGTAAACTCTAGAGACTGTAGTGCGTAAAAATCCCAGAAAGGCAGCTGTTTCTGAGATGCTGGAATCACCATGTGTGGCATCAACAATCATACCACAGTCAAAGTGGCTTAGATTACTCATCATGCCTGTTCTAATGTTTGGTCGAACAACATCTAAAGCTCTCTCTATACTCTATATATTGAGTTGCAGGCAGCCACATGATTCACTGTTCGAATGTAACCTTCCTTGATGAGCTAAATCAGGTCTGTAGAGCTGATGGCATGACCTATGTCATTGTGTGGGATAATGTCAGGTTCCACCATGCTCAGAATGGTGCAAGCATGGTTTCAGGCCCAACCACAATCAATTTACCCCCCTGTACTTACCCCCATACTCTCCTTTTCCTTAACCCGATTGAGAATTTTATCTCCACATGGAGGTAGAAGGTATATGATAGGCGCCCTCACGAACAAGCCACCCTTCTCCAGCCCATGGATGATGCATGCAATGACATCACAGCAGACCAGTGTCAGGCCTGGATTCGCCCGAAGATTCTTCCCAAGATGTTTGGCTAGTGAAAACATCCATTGTGATGTGGATGAGAACCTATGGCCAAATCCACAAGACAGGGGAAATATAGAAGTACATTAATCAATTATTTGTTTTTGCTTTTTACAGTAAGCCAGGTGAGGAACACTGCAGTGATGTTTTACAGTAAGCCAGGTGAGGAACACTGCAGTGATGTTTTACAGTAAGCCAGGTGAGGAACACTGCAGGGATGTTTTACAGTAAGCCAGGTGAGGAACACTGCAGTGATGTTTTACAGTAAGCCAGGTGAGGAACACTGCAGTGATGTTTTACAGTAAGCCAGGTGAGGAACACTGCAGGGATGTTTTACAGTAAGCCAGGTGAGGAACACTGCAGTGATGTTTTACAGTAAGCCAGGTGAGGAACACTGCAGTGATGTTTTACAGTAAGCCAGGTGAGGAACACTGCAGTGATGTTTTACAGTAAGCCAGATGAGGAACACTGCAGTGATGTTTTACAGTAAGCCAGGTGAGGAACACTGCAGTGATGTTTTACAGTAAGCCAGGTGAGGAACACTGCAGTGATGTTTTACAGTAAGCCAGGTGAGGAACACTGCAGTGATGTTTTACAGTAAGCCAGGTGAGGAACACTGCAGTGATGTTTTACAGTAAGCCAGGTGAGGAACACTGCAGTGATGTTTTACAGTAAGCCAGGTGAGGAACACTGCAGTGATGTTTTACAGTAAGCCAGGTGAGGAACACTGCAGTGATGTTTTACAGTAAGCCAGGTGAGGAACACTGCAGTGATGTTTTACAGTAAGCCAGGTGAGGAACACTACAGTTGAAGTTTTACTGTAGTTTTTTTCTTTTTTTGTAGCTAATTATTTTTGCTTTGATTCAAAGAAACCTATGTTGTGATTTTATTATATTTCATCAATAAATTTCAGATTTTGTTCAATGATTCCACTGTCTGTAGTATTCTCTCTACTAGTCCTTTTACAGTGACGTATTTACGTGTAGTAGCATCATGAAACATATCACATATTTTGTTCTACAATATTTAAGGATTGTACGAACAACGACACAGTGAAACTATCGGTATCTTGTGTGTGGGTGATTTAAATGAATGTTCCGATGGTATTTCATGATAAATGAGTTATTTGAACCAATGATTCTGCAAGTGCAAGGATTCTTTAAAGATATGAATGCACAACGCAAGGTTTTGAACATTGGACAGCCTGTGTTACAAGTGATGTCCGTTTTGAGTTTTGTGTCTAGAGCTTTGAAGAATGACCACAAGGTTCTGAAATTAGTGCCAAAGTGATTGTAAAAAACTGTAACAACCAGAAATAACTACAGATTTTGTGGTTCATTAGGTTGTTGGGTTAATCAAGCCTATTTTAAGCTCATGTTTCTTATAAATAAAAATGTATTTCTAAATATTTAGTTAGCTAGCTAGCAAAGTCAAAAATATTGCTTTGTAGTATACCTCCTTTTGTCATAAGGATGGAAATATATGATCTCTCCTGGGGATATGTATCCTGTAACAGGAAATGTTTGCTCTCCCCTGGGAATATATATCCTGTAACAGGAAATGTTTTCTCTCCCCTGGGGATATATATCCTGTAACAGGAAATGTTTGCTCTCCCCTGGGGATATATATCCTGTAACAGGAAATGTTTTCTCTCCCCTGGGGATATATATCCTGTAACAGGAAATGTTTGCTCTCCCCTGTGGATATATATCCTGTAACAGGAAATGTTTTCTCTCCCCTGGGGATATATATCCTGTAACAGGAAATGTTTTCTCTCCCCTGGGGATATATATCCTGTAACAGGAAATGTTTGCTCTCCCCTGGGGATATATATCCTGTAACAGGAAATGTTTTCTCTCCCCTGGGGATATATATCCTGTAACAGGAAATGTTTGCTCTCCCCTGGGGATATATATCCTGTAACAGGAAATGTTTGCTCTCCCCTGGGGATATATATCCTGTAACAGGAAATGTTTGCTCTCTCCTGTGGATATATATCCTGTAACAGGAAATGTTTGCTCTCCCCTGGGGATATATATCCTGTAACAGGAAATGTTTGCTCTCCCCTGGGGATATATATCCTGTAACAGGAAATGTTTGCTCTCCCCTGTGGATATATATCCTGTAACAGGAAATGTTTGCTCTCCCCTGTGGATATATATCCTGTAACAGGAAATGTTTTCTCTCCCCTGGGGATATATATCCTGTAACAGGAAATGTTTGCTCTCTCCTGTGGATATATATCCTGTAACAGGAAATGTTTTCTCTCCCCTGTGGATATATATCCTGTAACAGGAAATGTTTGCTCTCCCCTGTGGATATATATCCTGTAACAGGAAATGTTTGCTCTCCCCTGGGGATATATATCCTGTAACAGGAAATGTTTGCTCTCCCCTGTGGATATATATCCTGTAACAGGAAATGTTTGCTCTCCCCTGTGGATATATATCCTGTAACAGGAAATGTTTGCTCTCTCCTGTGGATATATATCCTGTAACAGGAAATGTTTGCTCTCCCCTGGGGATATATATCCTGTAACAGGAAATGTTTGCTCTCCCCTGGGGATATATATCCTGTAACAGGAAATGTTTGCTCTCCCCTGTGGATATATATCCTGTAACAGGAAATGTTTTCTCTCCCCTGTGGATATATATCCTGTAACAGGAAATGTTTGCTCTCCCCTGTGGATATATATCCTGTAACAGCAGTCAGATCAACAAAGATAATAGAGAAGGTCGTCATCCATTCCTTAATTATTTTTTGAAGGCATTTCCTTTTTCTTTTTGTTGTACACTACTTTTGACCAGAACATGAGAATAGAGTGTCATTTGGGACGCACATTGGTGAGTGACTTAAGTTTGAAAATCCAGTTTGTTTTTCCCGCCCCTCACAACTTGATAAAGCCAATACTTTACGGTGATATACCGCAATGGGGAAATATAAATGTGGAATTGTCATAGGGCTCTGGTCAAAAGTAGTGCACTGTGTAGGGAATACATTTCCATTTGGAACGCACCCGGTCTAAAGATGTATCTAATATAATGATGTATCTAATATAATGATTTATCTAATATAATGATTTATCTAATATAACGATTGATCTAATATAATGATTTATCAATATATAATGATGTATCTAATATAATGATTAGGATAATATAATGATTTATTTTATATCATGATTTATCGATATGTAATGATTTGTGTAATATATTGATTCAAATCAAATCCAATTTTATTTGTCACATACACATGGTTAGCAGATGTTAATGCGAGTGTAGCGAAATGCTTGTGCTTCTAGTTCCGACAGTGCAGTAATAACCAACAAGTAATCTAGCTAACAATTCCAAAACTACTACCTTATAGACACAAGTGTAAGGGGATAAAGAATATGTACATAAAGATATATGAATGAGTGATGGTACAGAGCGGCATAGGCAAGATACAGTAGATGGTATTTAGTGCAGTATATACATATGAGATGAGTATGTAAACAAAGTGGCATAGTTAAAGTGGCTAGTGATACATGTATTACATAAAGATGCAGTAGATGATATAGAGTACAGTATATACATATACATATGAGATGAATAATGTAGGGTATGTAAACATTATATTAGGTAGCATTGTTTAAAGTGGCTAGTGATATATTTTACATCATTTCCCATCAATTCCCATTATTAAAGTGGCTGGAGTTGAGTCAGTGTGTTGGCAGCAGCCACTCAATGTTAGTGGTGGCTGTTTAACAGTCTGATGGCCTTGAGATAGAAGCTGTTTTTCAGTCTCTCGGTCCCAGCTTTGATGCACCTGTACTGACCTCGCCTTCTGGATGATAGCGGGGTGAACAGGCAGTGGCTCGGGTGGTTGTTGTCCTTGATGATCTTTATGGCCTTCCTGTGACATCGGGTGGTGTAGGTGTCCTGGAGGGCAGGTAGTTTGCCCCCGGTGATGCGTTGTGCAGACCTCACTACCCTCTGGAGAGCCTTACGGTTGTGGGCGGAGCAGTTGCCGTACCAGGCGGTGATACAACCCGACAGGATGCTCTCGATTGTGCATCTGTAGAAGTTTGTGAGTGCTTTTGGTGACAAGCCGAATTTCTTCAGCCTCCTGAGGTTGAAGAGGTGCTGCTGCGCCTTCTTCACGATGCTGTCTGTGTGGGTGGACCAATTCAGTTTGTCTGTGATGTGTACGCCGAGGAACTTAAAACTTACTACCCTCTCCACTACTGTTCCATCGATGTGGATAGGGGGGTGTTCCCTCTGCTGTTTCCTGAAGTCCACAATCATCTCCTTAGTTTTGTTGACGTTGAGTGTGAGGTTATTTTCCTGACACCACACTCCGAGGGCCCTCACCTCCTCCCTGTAGGCCGTCTCGTCGTTGTTGGTTACCACTGTTGTGTCATCCGCAAACTTGATGATTGAGTTGGAGGCGTGCGTGGCCACGCAGTCGTGGGTGAACAGGGAGTACAGGAGAGGGCTCAGAATGCACCCTTGTGGGGCCCCAGTGTTGAGGATCCGCGGGGTGGAAATGTTGTTGCCTACCCTCACCACCTGGGGGCGGCCCGTCAGGAAGTTCAGTACCCAGTTGCACAGGGCAGGGTCGAGACCCAGGGTCTCGAGCTTGATGACGAGCTTGGAGGGCACTATGGTGTTAAATGCCGAGCTGTAGTCAATGAACAGCATTCTCACATAGGTATTCCTCTTGTCCAGATGGGTTAGGGCAGTGTGCAGTGTGGTTGAGATTGCATCGTCTGTGGACCTATTTGGGCGGTAAGCACATTGGAGTGGGTCTAGGGTGTCAGGTAGGGTGGAGGTGATATGGTCCTTGACTAGTCTCTCAAAGCACTTCATGATGACGGAAGTGAGTGCTACGGGGCGGTAGTCGTTTAGCTCAGTTACCTTAGCTTTCTTGGGAACAGGAACAATGGTGGCAATGGAACAATGATTTATTGATATATAATGATTTGTCGAATATAATGATTTATCTAATATAATGTTTTATCGAAATATAATGATTTATATAATATAATGATTTATCTAATATAATGTTTTATCTAATATAATGATTTATATAATATAATGATTTATCTAATATAATGTTTTATCTAATATAATGATTTATATAATATAATGATTTATCTAATACAATGTTTTATCTAATATAATGATTTATATAATATCATGATTTATCGATATAGAAAATGATTTATCTAACATAACAATTTATCGATAAATAATGATTTGTCTAATATAATGATTTATCTAATATAATGATTTATCGTTATATAATGATTTATCAATATATAATATTTAACTAATATAATGATTAGTATAATATGATGATTTATCTAACATAATGATTATGTTACGGCTTTCGTCCGTCGAAGGAGAGTCGGACCAAAATGCAGCGTGGTTAGTTCGATACATGTTTAATGAAAACGAATACGAACAATACAAAAACAACAAACGGAAAATGTGAAAACCTATACAGCCTGTCTGGTGACAACTAACACAGAGACAGGAACAATCACCCACAAACACACAGTGAAACCCGGGCTACATAAATATGGTTCCCAATCAGAGACAATGAGAATCACCTGACTCTGATTGAGAACCGCCTCAGGCAGCCATAGACTCTGCTAGAAAACCCCCACTAAGCCACAATCCCAAAACCTATGAAAACCCCCCATACATAAACACAACACAAAATAAACCCATGTCATACCCTGGCCTGACCAAATAAATATAGAAAACACAAAATACTAAGACCAGGGCGTGACAGATTAGTATAACATAATGATTTAACTAATATAATGATTAGTATAATATAATGATTTATCGATATATAATGATTTATCTAATATAATGATTTATCTAATATATAATGAATTATCTAATATAATGATTAGTATAATATAATGATTTATCGATATATAATGAATTATCTAATATAATGATTTATCGATATCTAATGATTTAACTAATATAATGATTTATAGATATATAATGATTTAACTAATATAATGATTAGTATAATATAATGATTTAACTAATATAATGATTAATATAATATTATGATTTACCTAATATAATGATTTATCGATATATATATTTTTAATTTGACCTTTATTTAACTAGGCAAGTCAGTTAAGAACAAATTCTTATTTTCAATGACAGCCTAGGAACAGTGGGTTAACTGCCTGTTCAGGGGCAGAATGACAGATTTGTACCTTGTCAGCTCGGGGGTTTGAACTTGCAACCTTCCGGTTACTCATCCAACGCTCTAACCACTAGGCTACCCTGCCTATATAATGAATTATCTAATATAATGATTTATCAATATCTAATTATTTAACTAATATAATGATTTATCGATATATAATGATTTATCTAATATAAGGATTAGTATAATATAATGATTTATCTAATATAATGATTTATCGATATATAATATTTAACTAATATAATGATTAGTATAATATAATGATTTATATAATATAATGATTTATTGATATATAATGATTTAACTAATATAATGATTTATCTAATATAATGATTTATCGATATATAATAATTTTTCTAATATAATGATTTATCGATATATAATGATTTAACTAATATAATGATTAGTATAATATAATGATTTAACTAATATAATGATTAGTATAATATGATGATTTATCTAATATAATGATTTATCGATATATAATGATTGAACTAATATAATGATTAGTATAATATAACGATTTATCAAAATATAAATTGATTGATTTAATATCATGATTTATCGATATATAATGATTTATATGAGATAATGATTTATCTCAGATAATGATTTATCTAATATAATAATTGATCTAATATAATGGTGTGTATTTATGAAACAGCTATACTAGACTATAACTAGAGGAGAGAACTAGACTATAACAACTGTAGAGAACTAGACTATAACAACTGGAGAGACACTATAACAAATGTAGAGAACTAGACTATAACAACTGTAGAGAACTAGACTATAACAACTGGAGAGACACTATAACAAATGTAGAGAACTAGACTATAACAACTGTAGAGAACTAGACTATAACAACAGGAGAGAACTAGACTATAACAACTGGAGAGAACTAGACTATAACAACTGGAGAGAACTAGACTATAACAACTGGAGATAACTAGACTATAACAACTGGAGAGAACTAGACTATAACAACTGGAGAGAACTAGACTATAACAACAGGAGAGACACTATAACAACTGGAGAGAACTAGACTATAACAACTGGAGAGAACTAGACTATAACAACAGGAGAGAACTAGACTATAACAACTGGAGAGAACTAGACTATAACAACTGGAGAGAACTAGACTATAACAACAGGAGAGAACTAGACTATAACAACTGGAGAGAACTAGACTATAACAACAGGAGAGAACTAGACTATAACAACTGGAGAGAACTAGACTATAACAACAGGAGAGAACTAGACTATAACAACTGGAGAGACACTATAACAACTGGAGAGAACGAGACTATAACAACTGGAGAGACACTACAACAACTGGAGAGATACTATATTTCCTGGTGTCTATTTAGAGACTCCTGTCAGTTCTTATTACACAGTGCATTTGTCACACACACACACGCACGCACGCACGCACGCACACACACACACACACACACACACACACACACACACACACACACACACACACACACACACACACACACACACACACACACACACACACACACACACACACACACACACACACACACACACACACACACACACACAAGGACAGATGATGACAATGATGTATGGAAGAGCAGCGTCCCAGGTGCCAGGAGAGTACAGGAAAACACAGTGACTCAGCCTGACTGACACAGCTGGACACACACACACAAACACACACACAAATACACACTCACACACAGCTGGAGACATTACTCAGTGTCCCTCCTTCTTTCTGCACCACATCAGATTCCTCCTTCCTCTCCTTCCTCATTCCTTTCTTAGGAGAGCAAATGGAAGAGACTAGAAGGAGAGGATTTAATAACAGAGATCTATTTCCACTTCACAGGAATTTGTCATGCATAAATTGCGCACTAGAATTTCTTGAGATGCACAAGTTTGAAAGTCATAATGGAAACAATGACAAAGGGAGACACACACACACATGATCACAGATAAACGAAGTGTGTGTGTGTGTGTGTGTGTGTGTGCGTGTGTGTGTGTGTGTGTGTGTGTGTGTGTGTGTGTGTGTGTGTGTGTGTGTGTGTGTGTGTGTGTGTGTGCGTGTGTGTGCGTGTGGGTGTGTGTGTGTGTGTGTGTGTGGGTGGGTGGATGGTTGAGAAGGAGAGAAAACGAGAGAGAGAAGCTAAATCAGTAAAGTTCATTAGTGCTCCTGTCAGTGTGTCATCTAATTACAGTATATCTGTT
Source organism: Oncorhynchus kisutch (assembly GCF_002021735.2). NCBI lineage: Eukaryota > Metazoa > Chordata > Actinopteri > Salmoniformes > Salmonidae > Oncorhynchus > Oncorhynchus kisutch. The sequence goes on along the minus strand of NC_034192.2, from coordinate 56,922,504 downwards.
CTTTACAGTAATACTATAAAGAAGAGGTTCCCAAACTTTTGATAGTCCCATACCCCTTCAAACATTCAACCTCCAGCTGCGTACCCCCTCTAGCACCAGGGTCAGCGCACTCTCAAATGTTGTTTTTTGCCATCATTGTAAGCCTGCCACACACACACTACACAATACATTTATTAAACATAAGAATGAGTGTGAGTTTTTGTCACAACCCACATGTCGGGTTGTGACAAAAAGAGCTCTTATAGGACCAGGGCACAAATAGTAATATTATAATAATAAATTATTTTGCTCTTTATTTAACCATCTTACATTTAAAACTTCATTTGTTAGTTGAAAATTGTGAATAACTCACCACAGGTTAAGGAGAAGGGTGTGCTTGAAAGGATGCACATAACTCTGCAATGTTGGGTTGTATTGGAGAGAGTCTCAGTCTTAAATCATTTTCCACACATACATGTATTTAGTTTTCATGCTAGTGAGGGCCGAGAATCCACTCTCACATAGGTCCGTGGTTATAAAGGGCCTCAGTGACTTAACAGCACGATTTGCCAAGGCAGAATACTCTGAGCACAGCCCAATCCAGAAATCTGGCAGTAGCTTCTGATTAAATAAAATTTTCATGAACCGCTTGTTGCAATTTTGATGAGGCTCTCTTGTTCAGGTATCGGTAAGTGGACTGGAGGCAGGGTATGAAAGGGATAATGAATCCAGTTGCTTGTGTCATCCGTTTCGGGAAACTACCTGCGTAATTGCGCACCCAACTTACTCAGGTGCTTCACTATGTCACATTTAACTTCTTCTGTAAGCTTGAGTTCATTTGCACACAAAAAACATTTCTTACTTTTTCTTATTTTATTTCTTTATTTCATCTTTAGTTAACCAGGTAGGCCAGTTGAGAACATCTTTAGTTAACCAGGTAGGCTAGTTGAGAACATCTTTAGTTAACCAGGTAGGCTAGTTGAGAACATCTTTAGTTAACCAGGTAGGCCAGTTGAGAACATCTTTAGTTAACCAGGTAGGCCAGTTGAGAACATCTTTAGTTAACCAGGTAGGCTAGTTGAGAACATCTTTATTTAACCAGGTAGGCCAGTTGAGAACATCTTTAGTTAACCAGGTAGGCCAGTTGAGAACATCTTTAGTTAACCAGGTAGGCCAGTTGAGAACATCTTTAGTTAACCAGGTAGGCCAGTTGAGAACATCTTTAGTTAACCAGGTAGGCCAGTTGAGAACACCTTTATTTAACCAGGTAGGCTAGTTGAGAACACCTTTATTTAACCAGGTAGGCTAGTTGAGAACATCTTTAGTTAACCAGGTAGGCCAGTTGAGAACATCTTTAGTTAACCAGGTAGGCCAGTTGAGAACATCTTTAGTTAACCAGGTAGGCTAGTTGAGAACATCTTTAGTTAACCAGGTAGGCCAGTTGAGAACATCTTTAGTTAACCAGGTAGGCCAGTTGAGAACATCTTTAGTTAACCAGGTAGGCCAGTTGAGAACATCTTTAGTTAACCAGGTAGGCCAGTTGAGAACATCTTTAGTTAACCAGGTAGGCCAGTTGAGAACATCTTTAGTTAACCAGGTAGGCCAGTTGAGAACATCTTTAGTTAACCAGGTAGGCCAGTTGAGAAAAGTTCTCATTTACATCTGCTACCTGGCCAAGATAAAGCAAAGGCAGTGTGACAAAAACAATGACACAGACTTACACATAAACAAACGTACAGTTAATAACATTGATGGAAAGACCTGTGTGTTGTCCTTGTTAATACAGACAGAGAGGAGCTCCAACTTCTTAATCATAGCCTCAATTTTGTCCCTCACATTGAATATAGATGCAGAGAGTCCCTGTAATCCTAGATTCAGATCATTCAGGTGAGAAAAAACATCACCCAGAAAGGCCAGTCGTGTGAGAAACCCGTCATCATGCAACCGGTCAGACAAGTGAAAATGATGGTCCGTAAAGAAAACTTTACGCTAGTCTCTCAATTCAAAAAACATGTCAATACTTTGCCCCTTGATAACCAGAGCACTTCTGTATGTTGTAAAAGCGTTAGATGGTCGCTGCCCATATCATTACATAGTGCAGAAAATACACAAGAGTTCAGGGGCCTTTCTTTAATGAAGTTAACCATTTCAGTGTAGTGTCCAAAATGTATTTCAAGCTGTCAGGCATTCCTTTGGTAGCAAGAGCCTCTTGGTGGATGCTGCAGTGTACCCAAGTGGCGTCGGGAGCAACTGCTTGCACATGTGTTTCCACTCCACTATGTCTCCCTGTCATGGCTTTTGTGCCATCAGTACAGATACCAACACATCTTGACCACCAAAGTATATTTGATATCACAAAGCTGTCCAGTACTTTAAAAAATATTGTCTCATGTTGTCCTGGTTTCCAGTGGTTTGCAGAAGAGGACGTCTTCGTCAATTGAACCCCCCATAAATGTAACAGACATATACCAGGAGCTGTGACAGGCCCGCCACATCTGTTGACTCATCCAGCTGTAACGCATAGAATTCACTGGAAGCAGTAATTGTTTCAAAACATCTCCTGCCATGTCACTGATGCATTGTGAAACAGTGTTGTTTGATGAAGGCATTGTCTGTATACATTTTTGGGCCTTTTCCCCCAGCATTGTCCCAGCCAAATCCGCGGCAGCAGGAAGAATTAAGTCCTCCACAATAGTATGGGGCTTGCCTGTCCTAGCCACTCCTCCACAATAGCATGGGGCTTGCCTGTCCTAGCCACTCCTCCACAATAGCATGGGGCTTGCCTGTCCTAGCCACTCCTCCACAATAGTATGAGGCTTGCCTGTCCTAGCCACTCCTCCACAATAGTATGGGGCTTGCCTGTCCTAGCCACTCCTCCACAATAGTATGAGGCTTGCCTGTCCTAGCCACTCCTCCACAATAGCATGGGGCTTGCCTGTCCTAGCCACTCCTCCACAATAGCATGGGGCTTGCCTGTCCTAGCCACTCCTCCACAATAGTATGAGGCTGCCTGTCCTAGCCACTACTCCACAATAGCATGGGGCTTGTCTGTCCTAGCCACTCCTCCACAATAGCATGGGGCTTGCCTGTCCTAGCCACTCCTCCACAATAGCATGGGGCTTGCCTGTCCTAGCCACTCCTCCACAATAGTATGAGGCTTGCCTGTCCTAGCCACTCCTCCACAATAGCATGGGGCTTGCCTGTCCTAGCCACTCCTCCACAATAGCATGGGGCTTGCCTGTCCTAGCCACTCCTCCACAATAGTATGAGGCTTGCCTGTCCTAGCCACTCCTCCACAATAGTATGGGGCTTGCCTGTCCTAGCCACTCCTCCACAATAGTATGGGCCTGCCTGTCCTAGCCACTCCTCCACAATAGTATGGGGCTTGCCTGTCCTAGCCACTCCTCCACAATAGTATGAGGCTTGCCTGTCCTAGCCACTCCTCCACAATAGCATGGGGCTTGCCTGTCCTAGCCACTCCTCCACAATAGCATGGGGCTTGTCTGTCCTAGCCACTCCTCCACAATAGCATGGGGCTTGTCTGTCCTAGCCACTCCTCCACAATAGCATGGGGCTTGTCTGTCCTAGCCACTCCTCCACAATAGCATGGGGCTTGTCTGTCCTAGCCACTCCTCCACAATAGCATGGGGCTTGTCTGTCCTAGCCACTCCTCCACAATAGCATGGGGCTTGTCTGTCCTAGCCACTCCTCCACAATAGCATGGGGCTTGTCTGTCCTAGCCACTCCTCCACAATAGCATGGGGCTTGTCTGTCCTAGCCACTCCTCCACAATAGCATGGGGCTTGTCTGTCCTAGCCACTCCTCCACAATAGCATGGGGCTTGTCTGTCCTAGCCACTCCTCCACAATAGCATGGGGCTTGTCTGTCCTAGCCACTCCTCCACAATAGCATGGGGCTTGTCTGTCCTAGCCACTCCTCCACAATAGCATGGGGCTTGTCTGTCCTAGCCACTCCTCCACAATAGCATGGGGCTTGTCTGTCCTAGCCACTCCTCCACAATAGCATGGGGCTTGTCTGTCCTAGCCACTCCTCCACAATAGCATGGGGCTTGTCTGTCCTAGCCACTCCTCCACAATAGCATGGGGCTTGTCTGTCCTAGCCACTCCTCCACAATAGCATGGGGCTTGTCTGTCCTAGCCACTCCTCCACAATAGCATGGGGCTTGTCTGTCCTAGCCACTCCTCCACAATAGTATGGGGCTTGTCTGTCCTAGCCACTCCTCCACAATAGCATGGGGCTTGTCTGTCCTAGCCACTCCTCCACAATAGTATGGGGCTTGTCTGTCCTAGCCACTCCTCCACAATAGCATGGGGCTTGTCTGTCCTAGCCACTCCTCCACAATAGCATGGGGCTTGTCTGTCCTAGCCACTCCTCCACAATAGTATGGGGCTTGTCTGTCCTAGCCACTCCTCCACAATAGCATGGGGCTTGTCTGTCCTAGCCACTCCTCCACAATAGCATGGGGCTTGTCTGTCCTAGCCACTCCTCCACAATAGCATGGGGCTTGTCTGTCCTAGCCACTCCTCCACAATAGCATGGGGCTTGTCTGTCCTAGCCACTCCTCCACAATAGTATGGGGCTTGTCTGTCCTAGCCACTCCTCCACAATAGCATGGGGCTTGTCTGTCCTAGCCACTCCTCCACAATAGCATGGGGCTTGTCTGTCCTAGCCACTCCTCCACAATAGTATGGGGCTTGCCTGTCCTAGCCACTCCTCCACAATAGCATGGGGCTTGTCTGTCCTAGCCACTCCTCCACAATAGCATGGGGCTTGCCTGTCCTAGCCACTCCTCCACAATAGCATGGGGCTTGCCTGTCCTAGCCACTCCTCCACAATAGCATGGGGCTTGCCTGTCCTAGCCACTCCTCCACAATAGCATGGGGCTTGTCTGTCCTAGCCACTCCTCCACAATAGCATGGGGCTTGTCTGTCCTAGCCACTCCTCCACAATAGCATGGGGCTTGTCTGTCCTAGCCACTCCTCCACAATAGTATGGGGCTTGTCTGTCCTAGCCACTCCTCCACAATAGCATGGGGCTTGTCTGTCCTAGCCACTCCTCCACAATAGCATGGGGCTTGTCTGTCCTAGCCACTCCTCCACAATAGCATGGGGCTTGCCTGTCCTAGCCACTCCTCCACAATAGTATGGGGCTTGCCTGTCCTAGCCACTCCTCCACAATAGTATGGGGCTTGCCTGTCCTAGCCACTCCTCCACAATAGCATGGGGCTTGTCTGTCCTAGCCACTCCTCCACAATAGCATGGGGCTTGTCTGTCCTAGCCACTCCTCCACAATAGTATGGGGCTTGCCTGTCCTAGCCACTCCTCCACAATAGCATGGGGCTTGTCTGTCCTAGCCACTCCTCCACAATAGCATGGGGCTTGTCTGTCCTAGCCACTCCTCCACAATAGCATGGGGCTTGTCTGTCCTAGCCACTCCTCCACAATAGTATGGGGCTTGCCTGTCCTAGCCACTCCTCCACAATAGTATGGGGCTTGCCTGTCCTAGCCACTCCTCCACAATAGCATGGGGCTTGCCTGTCCTAGCCACTCCTCCACAATAGCATGGGGCTTGCCTGTCCTAGCCACTCCTCCACAATAGCATGGGGCTTGCCTGTCCTAGCCACTCCTCCACAATAGTATGGGGCTTGTCTGTCCTAGCCACTCCTCCACAATAGTATGGGGCTTGCCTGTCCTAGCCACTCCTCCACAATAGTATGGGGCTTGCCTGTCCTAGCCACTCCTCCACAATAGTATGGGGCTTGCCTGTCCTAGCCACTCCTCCACAATAGTATGGGGCTTGCCTGTCCTAGCCACTCCTCCACAATAGTATGGGGCTTGCCTGTCCTAGCCACTCCTCCACAATAGCATGGGGCTTGTCTGTCCTAGCCACTCCTCCACAATAGCATGGGGCTTGTCTGTCCTAGCCACTCCTCCACAATAGCATGGGGCTTGCCTGTCCTAGCCACTCCTCCACAATAGTATGGGGCTTGTCTGTCCTAGCCACTCCTCCACAATAGTATGGGGCTTGCCTGTCCTAGCCACTCCTCCACAATAGTATGGGGCTTGCCTGTCCTAGCCACTCCTCCACAATAGCATGGGGCTTGTCTGTCCTAGCCACTCCTCCACAATAGCATGGGGCTTGTCTGTCCTAGCCACTCCTCCACAATAGCATGGGGCTTGTCTGTCCTAGCCACTCCTCCACAATAGCATGGGGCTTGCCTGTCCTAGCCACTCCTCCACAATAGCATGGGGCTTGCCTGTCCTAGCCACTCCTCCACAATAGTATGGGGCTTGTCTGTCCTAGCCACTCCTCCACAATAGCATGGGGCTTGTCTGTCCTAGCCACTCCTCCACAATAGCATGGGGCTTGTCTGTCCTAGCCACTCCTCCACAATAGCATGGGGCTTGTCTGTCCTAGCCACTCCTCCACAATAGCATGGGGCTTGTCTGTCCTAGCCACTCCTCCACAATAGCATGGGGCTTGCCTGTCCTAGCCACTCCTCCACAATAGCATGGGGCTTGCCTGTCCTAGCCACTCCTCCACAATAGTATGAGGCTTGCCTGTCCTAGCCACTCCTCCACAATAGTATGAGGCTTGCCTGTCCTAGCCACTCCTCCACAATAGTATGAGGCTTGTCTGTCCTAGCCACTCCTCCACAATAGCATGGGGCTTGTCTGTCCTAGCCACTCCTCCACAATAGCATGGGGCTTGTCTGTCCTAGCCACTCCTCCACAATAGCATGGGGCTTGTCTGTCCTAGCCACTCCTCCACAATAGCATGGGGCTTGTCTGTCCTAGCCACTCCTCCACAATAGCATGGGGCTTGTCTGTCCTAGCCACTCCTCCACAATAGTATGAGGCTTGTCTGTCCTAGCCACTCCTCCACAATAGCATGGGGCTTGTCTGTCCTAGCCACTCCTCTACAATAGCATGGGGCTTGTCTGTCCTAGCCACTCCTCCACAATAGCATGGGGCTTGTCTGTCCTAGCCACTCCTCCACAATAGCATGGGGCTTGTCTGTCCTAGCCACTCCTCCACAATAGCATGGGGCTTGTCTGTCCTAGCCACTCCTCCACAATAGCATGGGGCTTGTCTGTCCTAGCCACTCCTCCACAATAGCATGGGGCTTGTCTGTCCTAGCCACTCCTCCACAATAGCATGGGGCTTGTCTGTCCTAGCCACTCCTCCACAATAGCATGGGGCTTGTCTGTCCTAGCCACTCCTCCACAATAGCATGGGGCTTGCCTGTCCTAGCCACTCCTCCACAATAGCATGGGGCTTGTCTGTCCTAGCCACTCCTCCACAATAGTATGGGGCTTGTCTGTCCTAGCCACTCCTCCACAATAGCATGGGGCTTGTCTGTCCTAGCCACTCCTCCACAATAGCATGGGGCTTGCCTGTCCTAGCCACTCCTCCACAATAGCATGGGGCTTGTCTGTCCTAGCCACTCCTCCACAATAGCATGGGGCTTGTCTGTCCTAGCCACTCCTCCACAATAGCATGGGGCTTGTCTGTCCTAGCCACTCCTCCACAATAGCATGGGGCTTGCCTGTCCTAGCCACTCCTCCACAATAGCATGGGGCTTGTCTGTCCTAGCCACTCCTCCACAATAGCATGGGGCTTGCCTGTCCTAGCCACTCCTCCACAATAGCATGGGGCTTGTCTGTCCTAGCCACTCCTCCACAATAGCATGGGGCTTGTCTGTCCTAGCCACTCCTCCACAATAGCATGGGGCTTGTCTGTCCTAGCCACTCCTCCACAATAGCATGGGGCTTGTCTGTCCTAGCCACTCCTCCACAATAGCATGGGGCTTGTCTGTCCTAGCCACTCCTCCACAATAGCATGGGGCTTGTCTGTCCTAGCCACTCCTCCACAATAGCATGGGGCTTGCCTGTCCTAGCCACTCCTCCACAATAGCATGGGGCTTGTCTGTCCTAGCCACTCCTCCACAATAGCATGGGGCTTGTCTGTCCTAGCCACTCCTCCACAATAGCATGGGGCTTGTCTGTCCTAGCCACTCCTCCACAATAGCATGGGGCTTGCCTGTCCTAGCCACTCCTCCACAATAGCATGGGGCTTGTCTGTCCTAGCCACTCCTCCACAATAGCATGGGGCTTGCCTGTCCTAGCCACTCCTCCACAATAGCATGGGGCTTGTCTGTCCTAGCCACTCCTCCACAATAGCATGGGGCTTGTCTGTCCTAGCCACTCCTCCACAATAGCATGGGGCTTGTCTGTCCTAGCCACTCCTCCACAATAGCATGGGGCTTGTCTGTCCTAGCCACTCCTCCACAATAGTATGGGGCTTGTCTGTCCTAGCCACTCCTCCACAATAGCATGGGGCTTGTCTGTCCTAGCCACTCCTCCACAATAGCATGGGGCTTGTCTGTCCTAGCCACTCCTCCACAATAGTATGGGGCTTGTCTGTCCTAGCCACTCCTCCACAATAGCATGGGGCTTGTCTGTCCTAGCCACTCCTCCACAATAGTATGGGGCTTGTCTGTCCTAGCCACTCCTCCACAATAGTATGGGGCTTGTCTGTCCTAGCCACTCCTCCACAATAGCATGGGGCTTGTCTGTCCTAGCCACTCCTCCACAATAGTATGGGGCTTGTCTGTCCTAGCCACTCCTCCACAATAGTATGGGGCTTGTCTGTCCTAGCCACTCCTCCACAATAGCATGGGGCTTGTCTGTCCTAGCCACTCCTCCACAATAGCATGGGGCTTGCCTGTCCTAGCCACTCCTCCACAATAGCATGGGGCTTGTCTGTCCTAGCCACTCCTCCACAATAGCATGGGGCTTGTCTGTCCTAGCCACTCCTCCACAATAGCATGGGGCTTGTCTGTCCTAGCCACTCCTCCACAATAGCATGGGGCTTGTCTGTCCTAGCCACTCCTCCACAATAGTATGAGGCTTGTCTGTCCTAGCCACTCCTCCACAATAGCATGGGGCTTGCCTGTCCTAGCCACTCCTCCACAATAGCATGGGGCTTGTCTGTCCTAGCCACTCGGTAACTCACCATATAAGACGCTTCTTATTAATGATATCTGTTGCTTTTATACATGTCTTAATACTCAAAAGTCGTCTTAATTCTCACTCAGAAATCTCCTGTGGCTTATTTTTCAAAATGGCATGTTATGTTTCTAAATGTCTGCGCAAGAGTGAAGGTTTTATTGAGTTGTGAGATAGTACTTTTGCACATATAACACACTGTGGCTGAGGAAAGGCACCACTCCCAATATAATTGAACCCCAAATCAATGTAGTTCTCATCATATTTGCACTTCTTTGATGCTCCAACGTCTCTGTCTGTTGTTCGGTGCTTTCCCGGGAAAGGGGGCAGTAGCTCTTCGGCTGCATCAGATTCACAACTGTCAATGTCCATGCTAGCTGGGTGAACAACAAAAGTAGAATTACTGATGCTAGCATTGGATGTGCTCGTGGAAACAACTTGTGTCGTCGACAGGTGCAGGTGTAATACTGCTGGTAGTAGCAGTACTACCAGTAAGAGCTGGTATGTGTCGCTATGGACGCAGGCCTTACTTTTTAAAAACAATTTTTCAATTTTTGAGCAGCAGCTACGTTTGGCTACATACGGACGGTTAGTGAAATTCCCATGAGAGAGTAACGGTTATTGTGATTGGATGTTAATAATTTGACTAGGCCTCCTGTATTTGACATTGTGTTGTTATTTTGCTGAACACTAGATGATTTAATTTTGTTTTCGGCAGTGAAACGAGGCTACTCAGGCGAGAATAAAACCTGACCCAAATGTATAGCCCAGTTGGAAAATATAAATGGACTGTTTGAAAATGTGAAGAAATGTTTTATATATAAAAAAAAAATCTTTATTTGGCGTACCACCGACTGCATTGTGCGTACCCCTGGGGGTACCTGCTATAAAGCATAAGATTACCTGGAAAGAGCACCAAAAATCACACAAAACCTCATTAAAATCAAATCAAATCAAATTTTATTTGTCACATACACATGGTTAGCAGATGTTAATGCGAGTGTAGCGAAATGCTTGTGCTTCTAGTTCCGACAATGCAGTAATAACCAACAAGTAATCTAGCTAACAATTCCAAAACTACTACCTTATGGACACAAGTGTAAGGGGATAAAGAATATGTACATAAAGATATATGAATGAGTGATGGTACAGAGCGGCATAGGCAAGATACAGTAGATGGTATTGAGTGCAGTATATACATATGAGATGAGTATGTAAACAAAGTGGCATAGTTAAAGTGGCTAGTGATACAATCATTTGCATGCATGAAAATGTTGCTGCAATTTTATTAGATGTAGCCAGGGTCTCTTTCATTCTTTATGTTGCCAGAGGAACCTCAGTGTGAAGATGAAGAAAAGGAATGCTGCAGCAAAGTCTGGATCTCAGGTAGAGTTTGATCCTGCCAAGAAGAGACATTAGGGTTGGATCCTGCCAAGAGGAAACATTAGGGTTGGATCCTGCCAAGAAGAGACATTAGGGTTGGATCCTGCCAAGAGAAAACATTAGGGTTGGATCCTGCCAAGAAGAGACATTAGGGTTGGATCCTGCCAAGAGAAAACATTAGGGTTGGATCCTGCCAAGAAGAGACATTAGGGTTGGATCCTGCCAAGAAGAGACATTAGGGTTGGATCCTGCCAAGAAGAGACTTTAGGGTTGGATCCTGTCAAGACATGACATTAGGGTTGGATCCTGCCAAGAAGAGACTTTAGGGTTGGATCCTGCCAAGAACAAACATTAGGGTTGGATCCTGCCAAGAAGAGACATTAGGGTTGGATCCTGCCAAGAAGAAACACTTTTCATCAGATTTTCACTTTCTTTTTTCTTGTTCTGTTTTTCAGCTCATTAAAAACCCTGACTATGACGACACCTCCTATTCCTCAAGGTGATTTCTCTCAGACTTGATGATGGTGACGAATAGGGATGAGTCCCAAATGGCACCCTTTTCCATTTATAGTGCACTAGTTTGACCAGGACCCATGGTGGTTTGGTAGGGAATAGGGTGCCATTTCAGACACAACACCTTCATGGTTTTCTTGTGATTCAGTCTACTGGGTGTTTTCTGTTGTCCTCTGGGTTTGTGGTTCTATTTCAGTTTCAACAACAACAACAACATTAATTACTGTGTTCTGGAGGGGAGTATATCTGTGGTCATACAAGTCACATTTTAAACTGTTATTTACACTTTTACAGTATGCTTCAGCTAACAGGGGAATGGGATACGTATTTAATACACCATATTGGCGAGGCTTGTCTGAATAGGATTACAAGTTGCTTGATGTTTGAAAAGCAGCTTTACTTCAGACCCTTGGAGGTTTCCCTCAATGGTGCTCTCAACCAGAGGTGTTTACAATACAATTAACAGATTTTAAATAGAGATGTAGGATCTTAATTTGATCACCTTGTTAGAAGATAACTCTCCTGAAATGTTAAACTTCTAGTGTATTTGAGGTTTTAAAAGGCTTCTGAAGTTTGTAATTTCCACTTAGAAATGTCAGACTCCATTACAAAAAATGTATCAACCCCTACAAAATGTCCATTAATTATAATTCACATAATAATGACAATTCACATTTCCTGTTGCTGCAGGATTCTTTTCCTGCAGTAGCAAACTGGCTCAAATTAAGATCTTACATCTTTAAGGGCCTTTTGGCAAACTCCAAGAGGGCTGTCTTGTGCCTTTTACTGAGGAGTGGCTTCCGTCTGGCCACTCTACCATAAAGGCCTGATTGGTGGAGTGCTGCAGAGATGGTTGTCCTTTTGGAAGGTTCTCCCATCTCTGCAGAGGAACTCTGGACCTCTCTCAGACCATCGGAGTCACCTATCTGACCAAGGTCCTTCACCCCGAATGCATAGTTTGACTGGCCAGCCAGCTCTACGAAGAGCCTTGGTGGTTCCAAACTTCTTCAATTTAAGAATGCTGGAGGACTCTTGGGGACCTTCAATGCTGCAGACATTTTTGGGTACCCTTCCCCAGATCTGTGCCTCTACACAATCCTGTGTTGGAGCTCTACGGACAATTCCTTCAACCTCATGGCTTGCTTTTTGCTCTGACATGCACTGTCAACTATGGGACCTTATATAGACAGGTGTGTGCCTTTCCAAATCATGTCCAATCAATTGAATTTACCACAGGTGGACTCCCATCAAGTTGTAGATACATCTCAAGGATGATCAATGGAAACAGGATGCACCGGAGCTCAATTTCAAGTCTTATGTCAAAGGGCCTGAATACTTATCTAAATACGTTTTTACTGTTTAACATTTTTATACATTAGCAAACATTTCTAGAAGCCTGTTTCCGCTTTGTCATTATTGGATATTGTGTGTAGATTGCTGAGGATTTTTATTTATTCTATCCATTTAGAATAAGGCTATAACTCAACAACATGTGGAAGAAGTCAAGGGGTTTGAATACTTTCAAAGGCACTGTATGGGCCCTGGTCCACATTACTGCACTGTATGGGCCCTGGTCAACATTACTGCACTGTATGGGCCCTGGTCAACATTACTGCACTCTATGGGCCCTGGTCCACATTACTGCACTGTATGGGCCCTGGTCAACATTACTGCACTGTATGGGCCCTGGTCAACATTACTGTAATATATAGGGGCCCTGGTCAACATTACTGCACTGTATGGGCCCTGGTCAACATTACTGCACTGTATGGGCCCTGGTCAACATTACTGTAATATATAGGGGCCCTGGTCAACATTACTGCACTGTATGGGCCCTGGTCCACATTACTGCACTGTATGGGCCCTGGTCAACATTACTGCACTGTATGGGCCCTGGTCCACATTACTGCACTGTATGGGCCCTGGTCCACATTACTGCACTGTATGGGCCCTGGTCAACATTACTGCACTGTATGGGCCCTGGTCCACATTACTGCACTATATGGGCCCTGGTCAACATTACTGTAATATATAGGGGCCCTGGTCAACATTACTGCACTGTATGGGCCCTGGTCAACATTACTGTAATATATAGGGGCCCTGGTCAACATTACTGCACTGTATGGGCCCTGGTCAACATTACTGCACTGTATGGGCCCTGGTCAACATTACTGTAATATATAGGGGCCCTGGTCAGCATTACTGCACTGTATGGGCCCTGGTCAACATTACTGCACTGTATGGGCCCTGGTCAACATTACTGCACTGTATGGGCCCTGGTCAACATTACTGTAATATATAGGGGCCCTGGTCAACATTACTGCACTGTATGGGCCCTGGTCCACATTACTGCACTGTATGGGCCCTGGTCAACATTACTGCACTGTATGGGCCCTGGTCAACATTACTGCACTGTATGGGCCCTGGTCAACATTACTGTAATATATAGGGGCCCTGGTCAACATTACTGTAATATATAGGGGCCCTGGTCAACATTACTGTAATATATAGGGGCCCTGGTCAACATTGCTGCACTGTATGGGCCCTGGTCAACATTACTGTAATATATAGGGGCCCTGGTCAACATTACTGTAATATATAGGGGCCCTGGTCAACATTACTGCACTGTATGGGCCCTGGTCAACATTACTGTAATATATAGGGGCTCTGGTCAACATTGCTGCACTGTATGGGCCCCGGTCAACATTACTGCACTGTATGGGTCCTGGTCAACATTACTGTAATATATAGGGGCCCTGGTCAACATTACTGCACTGTATGGGCCCTGGTCCACATTACTGTACTGTATGGGCCCTGGTCAACATTACTGCACTGTATGGGCCCTGGTCCACATTACTGCACTGTATGGGCCCTGGTCCACATTACTGCACTGTATGGGCCCTGGTCAACATTACTGCACTGTATGGGCCCTGGTCCACATTACTGCACTGTATGGGCCCTGGTCAACATTACTGCACTGTATGGGCCCTGGTCAACATTACTGTAATATATAGGGGCCCTGGTCAACATTACTGCACTGTATGGGCCCTGGTCAACATTACTGCACTGTATGGGCCCTGGTCAACATTACTGTAATATATAGGGGCCCTGGTCAACATTACTGCACTGTATGGGCCCTGGTCAACATTACTGTAATATATAGGGGCCCTGGTCAACATTACTGTAATACATAGGGGCTCTGGTCAACATTACTGTAATATATAAGGGCCCTGGTCAACATTACTGCACTGTATGGGCCCTGGTCAACATTACTGTAATATATAGGGTCCCTGGTCAACATTACTGTAATAAATAGGGGCCATGGTCAACATTACTGCAGTGTATGGGCCCTGGTCAACATTACTGCACTGTATGGGCCCTGGTCAACATTACTGTAATATATAGGGGCCCTGGTCAACATTACTGTAATATATAGGGTCCCTGGTCAACATTACTGTAATATATAGGGTCCCTGGTCAACATTACTGCACTGTATGGGCCCTGGTCAACATTACTGTAATATATAGAGGCTCTGGACAACATTACTGTAATATATAAGGGCCCTGGTCAACAGTAGTACACTATATAGGGAACATGGACTCTGGTCAACAGTAGTACACTATATAGGGGCTATGGTCAACCTTAGTACACTATATAGGGAATATGGACACTGGTCAACAGTAGTACACTATATAGGGAATATGGACTCTGGTCAACAGTAGTACACTATATAGGGAACATGGACCCTGGTCAACATTACTGCACTGTATGGGCCCTGGTCAACATTACTGCACTGTATGGGCCCTGGTCAACATTACTGTAATATATAGGGGCCCTGGTCAACATTACTGCACTGTATGGGCCCTGGTCAACATTACTGTAATATATAGGGGCCCTGGTCAACATTACTGTAATACATAGGGGCTCTGGTCAACATTACTGTAATATATAAGGGCCCTGGTCAACATTACTGCACTGTATGGGCCCTGGTCAACATTACTGTAATATATAGGGTCCCTGGTCAACATTACTGTAATAAATAGGGGCCATGGTCAACATTACTGCAGTGTATGGGCCCTGGTCAACATTACTGCACTGTATGGGCCCTGGTCAACATTACTGTAATATATAGGGGCCCTGGTCAACATTACTGTAATATATAGGGTCCCTGGTCAACATTACTGTAATATATAGGGTCCCTGGTCAACATTACTGCACTGTATGGGCCCTGGTCAACATTACTGTAATATATAGAGGCTCTGGACAACATTACTGTAATATATAAGGGCCCTGGTCAACAGTAGTACACTATATAGGGAATATGGACTCTGGTCAACAGTAGTACACTATATAGGGGCTATGGTCAACCTTAGTACACTATATAGGGAATATGGACACTGGTCAACAGTAGTACACTATATAGGGAATATGGACTCTGGTCAACAGTAGTACACTATATAGGGAACATGGACTCTGGTCAACAGTAGTACACTATATAGGGAATATGGACTCTGGTCAACAGTAGTACACTATATAGGGAATATGGACTCTGGTCAACAGTAGTACACTATATAGGGGCTATGGTCAACCTTAGTACACTATATAGGGAATATGGACTCTGGTCAACAGTAGTACACTATATAGGGGCTATGGTCAACCTTAGTACACTATATAGGGAATATGGACTCTGGTCAACAGTAGTACACTATATAGGGGCTATGGTCAACCTTAGTACACTATATAGGGAATATGGACTCTGGTCAACAGTAGTACACTATATAGGGAATATGGAATCTGGTCAACAGTAGTACACTATATAGGGAACATGGACTCTGGTCAACAGTAGTACACTATATAGGTGCTCTGGTCAACAGTAGTACACTATATAGGGAATATGGACTCTGGTCGACAGTAGTACACTATATAGGGAATATGGACACTGGTCAACAGTAGTACACTATATAGGGAATATGGACTCTGGTCAACAGTAGTACACTATATAGGGAACATGGACTCTGGTCAACAGTAGTACACTATATAGGGAATATGGACTCTGGTCAACAGTAGTACACTATATAGGGAATATGGACTCTGGTCAACAGTAGTACACTATATAGGGGCTATGGTCAACCTTAGTACACTATATAGGGAATATGGACTCTGGTCAACAGTAGTACACTATATAGGGGCTATGGTCAACCTTAGTACACTATATAGGGAATATGGACTCTGGTCAACAGTAGTACACTATATAGGGAATATGGAATCTGGTCAACAGTAGTACACTATATAGGGAATATGGACTCTGGTCAACAGTAGTACACTATATAGGTGCTCTGGTCAACAGTAGTACACTATATAGGGAATATGGACTCTGGTCGACAGTAGTACACTATATAGGGAATATGGACTCTGGTCAACAGTAGTACACTATATAGGGAATATGGACTCTGGTCAACAGTAGTACACTATATAGGGAATATGGACGCTGGTCAACAGTAGTACACTATACACGGACTCTGGTCAACAGTAGTACACTATATAGGGGCTCTGGTCAACAGTAGTACACTATATAGGGACTCTGGTCAACAGTAGTACACTATATAGGGGCTCTGGTCAACAGTAGTACACTATATAGGGACTCTGGTCAACAGTAGTACACTATATAGGGGCTCTGGTCAACAGTAGTACACTATATAGGGACTCTGGTCAACAGTAGTACACTATATAGGGAATATGGACTCTGGTCAACAGTAGTACACTATATAGGGAATATGGACGCTGGTCAACAGTAGTACACTATATAGGGAATATGGACTCTGGTCAACAGTAGTACACTATATAGGGGCTATGGTCAACCTTAGTACACTATATAGGGAATATGGACTCTGGTCAACAGTAGTACACTATATAGGGGCTATGGTCAACCTTAGTACACTATATAGGGAATATGGACTCTGGTCAACAGTAGTACACTATATAGGGAATATGGAATCTGGTCAACAGTAGTACACTATATAGGGAACATGGACTCTGGTCAACAGTAGTACACTATATAGGTGCTCTGGTCAACAGTAGTACACTATATAGGGAATATGGACTCTGGTCGACAGTAGTACACTATATAGGGAATATGGACACTGGTCAACAGTAGTACACTATATAGGGAATATGGACTCTGGTCAACAGTAGTACACTATATAGGGAACATGGACTCTGGTCAACAGTAGTACACTATATAGGGAATATGGACTCTGGTCAACAGTAGTACACTATATAGGGAATATGGACTCTGGTCAACAGTAGTACACTATATAGGGGCTATGGTCAACCTTAGTACACTATATAGGGAATATGGACTCTGGTCAACAGTAGTACACTATATAGGGGCTATGGTCAACCTTAGTACACTATATAGGGAATATGGACTCTGGTCAACAGTAGTACACTATATAGGGAATATGGAATCTGGTCAACAGTAGTACACTATATAGGGAATATGGACTCTGGTCAACAGTAGTACACTATATAGGTGCTCTGGTCAACAGTAGTACACTATATAGGGAATATGGACTCTGGTCGACAGTAGTACACTATATAGGGAATATGGACTCTGGTCAACAGTAGTACACTATATAGGGAATATGGACTCTGGTCAACAGTAGTACACTATATAGGGAATATGGACGCTGGTCAACAGTAGTACACTATACACGGACTCTGGTCAACAGTAGTACACTATATAGGGGCTCTGGTCAACAGTAGTACACTATATAGGGACTCTGGTCAACAGTAGTACACTATATAGGGGCTCTGGTCAACAGTAGTACACTATATAGGGACTCTGGTCAACAGTAGTACACTATATAGGGGCTCTGGTCAACAGTAGTACACTATATAGGGACTCTGGTCAACAGTAGTACACTATATAGGGAATATGGACTCTGGTCAACAGTAGTACACTATATAGGGAATATGGACGCTGGTCAACAGTAGTACACTATACAGGGACTCTCGTCAACAGTAGTACACTATATAGGGGCTCTGGTCAACAGTAGTACACTATATAGGGGCTCTGGTCAACAGTAGTACACTATATAGGGAACATGGACTCTGGTCAACAGTAGTACACTATATAGGGACTCTGGTCAACAGTAGTACACTATATAGGGACTCTGGTCAACAGTAGTACACTATATAGGGGCTCTGGTCAACAGTAGTACACTATATAGGTGCTCTGGTCAACAGTAGTACACTATATAGGTGCTCTGGTCAACAGTAGTACACTATATAGGGGCTCTGGTCAACAGTAGTACACTATATAGGGACTCTGGTCAACAGTAGTACACTATATAGGTGCTCTGGTCAACAGTAGTACACTATATAGGTGCTCTGGTCAACAGTAGTAGATTATATAGTGTACGTCATTATGGACACTGTACATAATACAGTAAACACAGCTGGTTAGATTAAACTATTAAAACCCTCTCCCCCCCGTTCCCTCCCCTCTCCTCCTCCCATCCTCTCCTCATCTCCCCTCCCCTCCTCCCTGCCCTCCTCCTCGTCTCTTCTCCTCTCCCCTCCCTTCCTCTCCTTCCCTCTTCTCCTCCTCTCCTCTCCTCTCCTCTCCTCTCCTCTCCTCTCCTCTCCTCTCCTCTCCTCTCCTCTCCTCTCCTCTCCTCTCCTCTCCTCTCCTCTCCTCTCCTCTCCTCTCCTCTCCTCTCCCCCCATTCCCTCCCCTTACCTCCTCATCTCCCCTCTTCTCCCCCGATTCCCTCTCCTCACCTCCTCCCTGTTTCTCCTTCCCTCCTTTCCTCCTGACCCCTCTCCTCCCCTCCTCTCCTCCCCTCCTCTCTCCTCTCTCCTCTCCTCCTCGCCAGTTCTGTCCACAGACAGCAGATGGCTCAGAGAGCTACATGTGTCAGCAGGGATTGAATTGTTATTCAGAAAGAAAGAAAGTCTGCAAATGGCAGAGAGTACAATCAGATGTAGAGACACATTTTAAAGGGAGACTTGGGAAGGGAAAGTATATTTCAGAGACACTTTTCAGTTCAAAATGTGTTGTTTATGTCTGTGGGAATGGTGATAGGAGAATGGGAGTTATCCAGTTGGAGTTATATTACTATTGCATAAACAACTTCTGTCCAGCTCTGTCTCAAACTCCTATCATCCATCTTGAAGGACCATGTAGGAGTTTGAGGAAGAGCCAATATGTACCTAATACAGTTTACTGTCATTTTATATGTGTTTGTGTATCAGACCAGATGGTCGACTATAGCACTGATATCTGGCTCAATGCTGTGTCTGTCTATCAGACCAGATGGTCGACTATAGCACTGATATCTGGCTCAATGCTGTGTCTGTCTATCAGACCAGATGGTCGACTATAGCACTGATATCTGGCTCAATGCTGTGTCTGTCTATCAGACCAGATGGTCGACTATAGCACTGATATCTGGCTCAATGCTGTGTCTGTCTATCAGACCAGATGGTCGACTATAGCACTGATATCTGGCTCAATGCTGTGTCTGTCTATCAGACCAGATGGTCGACTATAGCACTGATATCTGCCTCAATGCTGTGTCTGTCTATCAGACCAGATGGTCGACTATAGCACTGATATCTGGCTCAATGCTGTGTCTGTCTATCAGACCAGATGGTCGACTATAGCACCGATATCTGGCTCAATGCTGTGTCTGTCTATCAGACCAGATGGTCGACTATCTCTTTTTATCTCCCTCACTCTACACTGAAGTCCTAATGTTTCCATGTGTTCCTCAGTAAAACTAATCTCTGTTTGCCTGCTTTTCTGTCATTACTGTAGTGGCCTTAAAGAATACATGCAGTAAACAGTATATTACACTATATATCAGGGTTGGAATCAATTAAGAATTTTGGAATTGACTCCTATTCAACTCATTGAGTTGAAATTCAAATTAAATTGGCCACACCCCACAGGATGTAGAATTTGAGTTTGATTGACAAGAAGTAGAATTTATTTCAGTGCAATTCATTGAAATTCTCATTGAATCTGTCAGGTCACACTTCCAGATAACAAAGAATAAAGGAGGTTAGTGTTTTTCGTAATGAATATTGTTCTGGAGGCAGCTCTGCAGTGGTCACTAGCTGGCACACCCAAAAAGCCATACAAGCTGATTTTAAACCTAACTCTAACCTTAAATTAAGACCAAAAAGCAAATGTATGTTTTCATGAATTTTTACAATATAGCCAAGACTCGTAACAATTAACATAAACCTGCACGAATATATAACTTTTTCTCTGGAAACGATGTTCATATACTCTTTAATCTTAGTGCTTAGATTCATTTTAGTGCTTAGATTCATCTTAGTGCTTAGATTCATTTTAGTGTTTAGATTCATTTTAGTGCTTAGATTCATCTTAGTGCTTAGATTCATCTTAGTGCTTAGATTCATTTTAGTGTTTAGATTCATTTTAGTGCTTAGATTCATTTTAGTGCTTAGATTCATTTTTGTGTTTAGATTCATTTTAGTGCTTAGATTCATCTTAGTGCTTAGATTCATTTTAGTGCTTAGATTAACCTTAGTGCTTAGATTAACCTTAGTGCTTAGATTAACCTTAGTGCTTAGATTAACCTTAGTGCTTAGATTAACCTTAGTGCTTAGATTAACCTTAGTGCTTAGATTAACCTTAGAGTTTAGATTAACTTTAGTGCTTAGATTAACCTTAGAGTTTAGATTAACCTTAGAGTTTAGATTAACCTTAGTGCTTAGATTAACCTTAGAGTTTAGATTAACCTTAGTGCTTAGATTAACCTTAGAGCTTAGATTAACTTTAGTGCTTAGACTAACCTTAGTGCTTAGTTAACCTTAGTGCTTAGATTAACCTTAGAGTTTAGATTAACCTTAGTGCTTAGATTAACCTTAGAGTTTAGATTAACCTTAGTGCTTAGATTAACCTTAGTGCTTAGATTAACCTTAGTGCTTAGATTAACCTTAGTGCTTAGATTAACCTTAGTGCTTAGATTAGCCAATTATAGTTCCACCAACCATTTCATTTGTTTGTCTTCTTTTTGAAGGGTTAAACTATCCGTGAAGCGAAACAGAATGTAAGTTAGTGGTTAAGTTAGTGGTTACAGATCAGGATGGTTCATACTGGACATTGTCTCCATATTTAACTAAATGTACTGTACTTTACTAATAACAATATTCTAATAAAGGTTTTGTTTTCCTTTATCATTCCTTCATTTTCATTGATCATCCTGAAAATCTATTTTTTCAACAATATTTGACATACTGTATATAACGACATGTTTGATGTTTTGTGTAAAGATGTATATTTATATAGACTACACCTAATATAAATTAGAATAAAATAGGCATTTTGAATTTAATTTAATTTAATTTCCTTTAATTGCAAATGTGTATCCTGTTTAGTCCTGCAATTCAAATTCTGTAATTGGGTTGGAATTTATGCGTTCCCAATTCAAATCTGAATTAAATTCTCAATTCTGAATTTAGCCCAACCCTGCGAATGATTACAATTTTGCAGATTAACACTGGAGTGATAAATGATCAGATGGTCATGTACAGGTAGAGATATTGGTGTGCAAAAGAGTAGAAAAGTAAATAAATAAAAACAGTATGGGGATGAGGTAGGTGAAAATGGGTGGGCTATTTACCAATAGACTATGTACAGCTGCAGCGATCGGTTAGCTGCTCAGATAGCTGATGTTTGAAGTTGGTGAGGGAGATAAAAGTCTCCAACTTCAGCGATTTTTGCAATTCGTTCCAGTCACAGGCAGCAGAGTACTGGAACAAAAGGTGGCCAAATGAGGTGTTGGCTTTAGGGATGATCAGTGAGATACACCTGCTGGAGCGCGTGCTACGGATGGGTGTTGCCATCGTGACCAGTGAACTGAGATAAGGCGGAGCTTTACCTAGCATGGACTTGTAGATATATAGCCTACTGTATATCTATAATGAACTCGATGGGAGACAGAGTGCTGGTTTCAAGTGCAGGGCGCAGCAGGTGTTTATTTGTATAGGACCACAGGAGGAGGCAGGTAGCTGGTTCCAGGGGCAGGCAGAAAGTCATACACAAGGGATCCTAAAATACAACAGTACAGGCAGGGAAAAGGCAAAAGACATCATTAGTGGGGCAGGCAAAAACGATCATACACGGGAGGATTAAATTATGGGAAAAACAGAGCTCCGAGTAGAAGTGTGCCACAAAACAAACAATACCTCACAGTGATGAGGTGCAAAGAAGCTATGTAAGAACTAGGTATTTAATCAATTTTGAATTCAGGCTATAAAATAAGTCAAGAGGTATGAAAACTTTCTGAAGGCACTAGACCTACAGAGTTTATCCTCTTATAATCCAGTGTAAATAGCCTTACTGTATATCCTCTTATATTCCAGTATATATAGCCTTATATCCTCTTATATTCCAGAATATACAGTATAGCCTTATATCTTCTTATATTCCACTATATACAGTATAGCCTTATATCCTCTTATATTCCAGTATATATAGCCTTATATCCTCTTATATTCCAGTATATACAGTTGAAGTCGAAAGTTTACATACACCTTAGCCAAATACATTTAAACTCAGTGTTTCACAATTCCTGACATTTAATCATAGTAAAAATCACTTTATTCCAGTATATATAGCCTTATATCCTCTTATATTCCAATTATTCCAACATACAGTGCCTTCGGAATGTTTTCAGACCCCTTCACATTTTCCACATTTTGTTACGTTACAGCCTTATTCTAAAATGATTTAAATAGTTTTTTCCCCCTCATCAATCTACACACTATACCCCAAAAAAGCAAAAACAGGTTTTTATAATTGTTTGCAAATGTCACATTTACAGTACATAAGTATTCAGATCCTTTACTCAGTACTTTGATGAACATTTTTTTGACAGCGATTACAACCTCGAGTCTTCTTGGGTTTGATGCTAAAAACGTGGGACACCTGTATTTGGGGAATTCCTCCCATTATTCTCTGCAGATCCTCTCAAGCTCTGTCAGGTTGGATGGGGAGCGTTGCTGCACAGCTATTTTCAGGTCTCTCCAGAGATGTTCGATCGGGTTCAAATGGGCCACTCTGGCTGGGCCACTCAAGGACATTCTGAGACTTGTCCCAAAGCCACTCTTGCATTGTCTTGGCTGTGTGCTTAGGGTCATTATCCTGTTGGAAAGTGAACCTTCTCCCCAGTCTGAGGTTTTCATAAACGATCTCTCTGTACTTTGCTCTGTTCATCTTTCCCTCGATCCCAACTAGTCTCCCAGTCCCTGGCGCTGAAAAACATCCCCACAACATGATGCTGCCACCAACATGCTTCACGATAGGGATGGTATTGACCAGGTGATGAGTGGTGCCTGGTTTCCTCCAGATGTGACGCATGGCATTCAGGCCAGTCCAATAAGGGCACCTATTGGTAGATTGGTAAACCGTTGAAAAGCAGACATTGAATATCCCACGTTGAAGTTTTTAATGACCGTTTGGATGGTATATCAATAAACCCAGTCATTAGAAAGATACAGACATCCTTCCTAACTCACTTGGCAGGAGGGAAAGGAGACCGCTCTGGGATTTCACTATGGGGCCAATGGTGTCTTTAAAACAGTTACAGAGTTTGATAGCTGTTATAGGAGAAAACTGAGGATGGATCAACATTGTAGTTACTCCACAATACTAACCTAATTGACAAAGTGAAAAGAAGGAAGATTGTACAGAATAAAAATAGTTTAAAAAATGCATCCTGTTTGCAACAAAACATTAAAGGAATACTGCAAAGAACGTGTCAAAGGAATTGACTTTTTTCCCTGAATACAAATTATTATATTTGGGGAAGATCCAATACAACACATTACTGAGTACCAATTTCCATATTTTCAGTCATAGTGGTGGCTGCATTATGTTATGGATATGCTTGCAATGGTTAAGGACTGGGGAGTTTTTCAGGATAAAACAGAAACGGAATGGAGCTAAACACAGGCAAAATCCTAGAGAAAAACCTGGTTCAGTCTGCTTTCCACCAGACATTGGGAGATTAATTCACTTTTCAGCAGTACAATAATCTAAAACACAAGTCCAAATATACACTATAGTTGCTTACCAAGAAGACTGTGAATGTTCCTGGCTGAGTCACAGTTTTGACTTAAATCTACTTGAAAAACTATGGCAAGATCTGGAAATGATTGTCTAGCAATGATTAACAACCAAGCTGACAGAGCTTGAATAATTTTGAAAATAGTAGTGGGCTAATGTTGCACAAGATAAGTGTGGAAGGCTCTTAGAGACTTACCCAGAAAGATTCACAGCTGTAATCACTGTCAATATATATGTATTTAATCCATTTTGAATTCAGGCTGTAAAATAAGTCAAGAGGTATGAATACTGTCTGAAGGCACTTGACCTACAGGGTATATCTTCTTATATTCCAGTATATAGCCTTATATCATATTATATTCCAGTATATTGTATATAGCCTTAAATCCTATTATATTCCAGTATACTGTATATAGCCTTACATAAATTCAAATCAAATCCAATCAAATTGTATTAGTCACTTGCGCCAAATACAACAGGTGTAGGTAGACCTTACAGTGAAATGATTACTTACAAGCCCCTAACAATGCAGTGCCTTGCGGTCGGAGGCCGAACAGTTGCAATACCAGGTAGTGATGCAACCAGTCAGGATGCTCTCGGTGGTGCAGCTGTAGAACCTTTTGAGGATCTAAGGACCCATGCCAAATCGTTTCAATCTCCTGAAACATAGGTTTTGTCATGCCCGTTTCACGACTGTCTTGGTGTGCTTGGACCATGTTAGTTTGTTGGTGATGTGGACATCAAGGAACTTGAAGCCCTCAACCTGCTCCACTGCAGCCAAGTCGATGAGAATGGGGGCGTATCCGGTCCTCTTTTTCCTGTAGTCCACAATCATCTCCTTTCTTGATCACATTGAGGGAGAGGTTGTTGTCCTGTCACCACACGGCCAGGTTTCTGACTTCCTCCCTTTAGGCTGTCTCGTTGTTGTCGGTGATCAGGCCTACCACTGTTGTGTTATCAGCAAATTTAATGATGGTGTTGGAATCGTACCTGTCTGTGCAGTCATGAGTGAACAGGGAGTACAGGAAGAGACTGAGCACGCAGCCCTGAGGGGCCCCTGTGTTGGGGATCAGCATGGTGGATGTGTTGTTACCTACCCTCACCACCTGGGGTCAGCCCGTCAGGAAGTCCAGGATCCAATTGCAGAGGGAGGTGTTCAGTCCAGGGTCCTTAGATTATTGATGAACTTTGAGCTCACTATGGTGCTGAACGCTGAGCTGTAGTCAATGAATAGCATTCTCACACAGGTGTCTCTTTTGTCCAGGTGGGAATGGGCAGCGTGGAGTGCAATAGAGATGGCATCATTTGTGGATCTGTTGGGGTGGTATGCAAATTGGAATGGGTCTAGGGTTTCTGGGATAATGGTGTTGATTCCTTTAATGGAACTTTTTATACTTTTCGTCTGGACTTAGTGCCCGCGCTTTGTGCATTTGGATAAGTGAACTAAACACGCAAACAAAAAGGAGGTATTTGGACATAAATATGGACTTTATCAAACAAAACTAACATTTATTGTGGAACTGGGATTCCTGGGAGTGCATTCCGATGAAGATCATCAAAGGTATATGAATATTTGTAATGCTATTTCTGACTTTTGTTGACTCCACAACATGGCGGGTATCTGCACAAGCTTTGGTGTCTGAGCGCTGTACTCAGATTATCGCATGGTGTGCTTTCGCCGTAAAGCTGTTTTGAAATGCGACACAGCGGTTGCATTAACCAGTTGCGACGAGCAAACCCGTATCCGGGAGCGTAATCCTAGCCTCAAATGCATTAGCATAACGCAACGGACATAAATACCCCTAGAAACTTTTCCTATTCATGAAAATTGCAAATGAAATGAAATAAATATATTCAAACACAAGCTTAGCCTTTTGTTAACAACACTGTCATCTCAGATTTTCAAAATATGCGTTACAGCCAACGCTAGACAAGCATTTGTGTAAGTTTATCATGGCATAATGCTATGCTAGGCTCTGCTGGCAGCAGGCAACATTTTCACAAAAATAAGAAAAGCAACCAAATTAAATCATTTACCTTTGAAGAACTTTGGATGCTTTCACTCAGGAGACTCCCAGTTAGATAGCAAATGTTCCTTAAGATTATTTTTGTAGGCGAAAAAGCTCCCGTTTCTTCACCATGCTTGGCTGAGAAATTGACCGAAAAATGCTACAACTATAACGCCAAACTTTTTTCAAAATTAGCTACATAATATCGACAGAAACATGGCAAACGTTGTTTAGGATCCATCCTCAAGGTGTTTTTAACAAATATATTCGATAATATATCCGTCGAGGCAGTTGGTTTCTCGTAAGAAGCGATTGGAAAAATGGCTACCTCAGTATTCTACGCAAGGTTTTCTGCGGGAGACACCATGTGACCATATGCCATATATGGTCCCTTACAGCCATTCTTCAAGGGAAATGCCTAAAAAGACGTCACAATGCTGTAGACACCTTGGGGAAAATGTGGAAAACGTAAGCTCATTAGTAGCTCATTCACAGCCATATAAGGAGTCATTAGCAATGAGGCGGTTTAAAAAAATGCGGCACTTCCTGGTTGGATTTTAATCAGGGTTTCGCCTGTAACATCAGTTCTGTGGCACTCACAGACAATATCTTTGCAGTTTTGGAAACGTCAGAGTGTCTTATTTCCAAAGCTGTCAATATGCATAGTCGAGCATCTTTTCGTGACAAAATATCTGGTTTAAAACGGGACTGTTTTTCATCCAAAAATTTAAATAGCGCCCCCTAAATCCAACTGGTTAAGGAGCAGTTTATCTTTAATCCTATGTATAACGCTTGTATCTTTCATCAACGTTTACGATGAGTATTTCTGTAAATTGATGTGACACTCTGCAAAATCACTGGATGTTTTGGAGGCAAAACATAACTGAACATAATGCGCCAATGTAAACTGAGATTTTTTAAATATAAATATGAACTTTATCAAACAAAACATACATGTATTGTGTAACCTGAAGTCCTACGAGTGCCATCTGATGAAGATCATCAAAGGTTAGTGATTAATTTTATCTCTATTTCGGCTTTTTGTGACTCCTCTCTTTGGCTAGAAAATGGCTGTATGATTTTTGTGACTAGGCGCTAACATAATCGCATGGTATGCTTTCACCCTAATGCCTTTTTGAAATTAGACACTGTTGTTGGATTAACAAGAAGTGTATCTTTAAAATGGTGTGTAATACTTGTATGTTTGAGGAATTTTAATTATGAGATTTCTGTTGTTTGAATTTGGCGCCCTGCAATTTCACTGGATGTTGGTCAGGTGGGACGCTACCGTCCCACGTACTCTAGAGAGGTTTTAATGGTCTTACTCCCACCGGCTGCGGAGAGTGTGATCACACAGTCTTCAGGAAAAGCTGGTGCTCTCATGCATGTTTCAGTGTTATTTGCCTCGAAGCGAGCATAGAAGTAGTTTAGCTCGTCTGGTATGCTGGTGTCACTGGGCAGCTCTCGGCTGTTCTTCCCTTTGTGGTCTTTAATGGTTTGCCAGCAGCAAAGTCTTTAATGGTTTGCCAGCAGTTTGCCAACAGCATACCACCCTGCATCCCACTGCTGGCTTGCTTCTGAAGATAAGCTGTGTTGGTCCTGGTTGGTCCTTGGATGGGAGACCAGATGCTGCTGGAAGTGGTGTTGGAGGGCCAGTAGGAGGAACTCTTTCCTCTGGTCTAAAAAATATTCCAATGCCCCAGGGCAGTGATTGGGGACACTGGTCTGTGTAGGGTGCAGTCTTTTGGCTGGGACGTTAATCGGGTGTCCTGACTCTCTGAGGTCATTAAAGATTCCATGGCACTTATTGTAAGAGTAGGGGTGTTAACCCGGGTGTCCTGGCTAAATTCCCAATCTGTCTCTTCAACCATCACGGTCACCTAATCATCCCCAGCTTACAATTGATTCATTCATCCCCCTCCTCTTCCCTGTAACTATTCCCCGGGTCGTTGCTGTAAATGAGAATGTGTTCTCAGTCAATTTACCTGGTAAAATAAAAAACATAAACATGTCAGGAATTGTGCATGGTTTGCAAGCCCTGCCACATCTGACGAGCGTTTAGAGGCGGTGTAGCACGATTCAATCTTAGTCCTGTATTGACGCTTTGGCTGTTTTTTTGTAAAAAAATATTTTACCCCCAATTTTCTCCCCAATTGGTAGTAGTTACAGTTTTGTCTCATCACTGCAACTCCCGTATGGACTCGGGAGAGGCTAATGTCGAGAGCCATGCGTCTTCCGAAACACAACCCAACCTAGCCGCACTGCTTCTTGACACAATGCACATCCAACCCGGAAGCCAGCTACACCAATGTGTCGGAGGAAACACCGTACACCTGGCGACCTGGTCAGCGTGCACTAGTGTGCAATGAGACAAGGATATCCCTACCGGCCAAACCCTCCCTAACCCGGACGACGCTAGGCCAATTGTGCGTCGCCCCATGGACCTCTCGGTCGCAGCCGGCAGCGACAGAGCCTGAGCTTGAACCTAGAATCTCTGGTGGCACAGCTAGCACTGCAATGCTGTGCCTTAGACCATTGCCCCACCAGGGTGGCCCCAACGCTTTGCCTGTTTGATGGTTCGTCGGAGGGCAAAGTGGAATTTTATAAGCTTCCGGGTTAGAAGCTTATAAGAAAGCTATGGGGTGGGGACTATGGGGTGGGGACGACGCCGTAGATGCACTTATTGATGAAGCCAATGACTGATGTGGTGTACTCCTCAATGCCTTCGGAGGAATCCCGGAACATATTCCAGTCTGTGCTAGCAAATCAGTCCTATAGTTTAGCATCTGCTTCATCTGACCACTTTTTTTATTGATCTAGTCACTGGTGCATCCTGCTTTAATTTTTGCTTGTAAACTGGAATCAGGAGGAGAGAATTATGGACAGGTTTGCCAAATGGAGGGCGGGGGAGAGCTTTGTTCGCGTCTCTGTATGTGGAGCAAAGGTGGTCCGGAGTGCTTTTTCCCCCTTGTTGCACATTTAACATCCTCTTATATTCCAGTATATATAGCCTTTACATCCTCTTATATTCCAGTATACTGTATATAGCCTTAATATCCTCTTATATTCCAGTATATATAGCCTTATATCCTCTTATATTCCAGTATATATAGCCTTATATCCTCTTATATTCCAGTATATATAGCCTTATATCATCTTATATTCCAGTATATATAGCCTTATATCCTCTTATATTCCAGAATATATAGACTTTACATCCTCTTATATTCCAGTATACTATATATAGCCTTATGTGCTCTGATATTCTGGGAAACTGTGTATAGCCTTATATCCTCTTATATTCCAGTATATTGTATATAGCTTAACATCCTCTGATATTTCAGTATACTGTATATAGCCTTATATCCTCTGATATTCCATTATACTGTGTATAACCTTACATCCTCTGATATTCCAGTATACTGTATATAGCCTAACATCCTCTGATATTTCAGTATACTGTATATAGCCTTATGTACTCTGATATTCTGGGAAACTGTATATAGCCTTATATCCTCTGATATTCCAGTATACTGTATATAGCCTTATATCCTCTGATATTCCAGTATACTGTATATAGCCTTATATCCTCTGATATTCCAGTGTACTGTATATAGCCTTATATCCTCTGATATTCCAGTATACTGTATATAACCTTACATCCTCTGATATTCCAGTATACTGTATATAGCCTAACATCCTCTGATATTCCAGTATACTGTATATAGCCTTATGTCCTCTGATATTCCAGTATACTGTATATAACCTTATATCCTCTGATATTTCAGTATACTGTATATAGCCTAACATCCTCTGATATTTCAGTATTCTGTATATAGCCTTATGTCCTCTGATATTCCAGTATACTGTATATAGCCTTATGTACTCTGATATTCTGGGAAACTGTATATAGCCTAACATCCTCTGATATTCCAGTATACTGTGTATAGCCTTATGTCCTCTGATATTCCAGTATACTGTGTATAGCCTTATGTCCTCTGATATTCCAGTATACTGTATATAGCCTTATATCCTCTGATATTCCAATATACTGTATATAGCTTTATGTCCTCTGATATTCCAGTATACTGTATATAGCCTTATATCATTCTGTCATGTGACTGCACATACTGTATAAAGGATTTTAAGGTAAGTGACTTTGGCCCTATATGTGTGTGTGTGGTTGCCGTGGGAGCGAGGCTGGTAATGGAGGGATTCTGAAGTGGTAATGATGGAGCTGTCTGAATAAATAGGCGTGAGAGAGAGAGAGAGAGTGACATAGAACGAGATTTAGCAATGGGTCCTCAGATCCTCAAAAGGTTTTACAGCTGCAACATTGAGAGCATCCTGACGGGTTGCATCACTGCCTGGTATGGTACTGCTCGGCCTCCGACCGCAAGGCACTACAGAGGCTAGTGCGTACGGCCCTAAATAGCTTCTACTCCAAACCATAAGACTCCTAAACAGCTAATGAAATGGCTACCTAGACTGCTTGCATTGTCTATGTCTCTCTCTGTGTCTCTCTCTGTGTCTCTCTCTGTGTCTCTATCTGTGTCTCTCTCTGTGTCTCTCTCGGAGGGGAGAGGTAGAGACAGAGCTGCATTTCCTATTACACTGTGACAAATACTCAGACCTAAGAGAATTTTTTTTCCCCAAAATTATAATTCAATACAAAGAATTTGAAACTATAAAAGATGAAGAAAAATCTAATATTTATTGGGTGAAAAGCCAAAATGTGCAGTTTTGGCAGCCAAATATGTGTCCTCCTGCCACAACCTGGGGGACAGCCAGTGAAAAGTGCAAAGTAATGTCGATAATATTTCACATCTTGTTTTGTTTTGTCTTTCATACCATGTCATGTGTCTTCTCAGTCATGTTAACACTGGTCCACTACCATTGCTTTAATGTATTGTTGTTCTCATTAATATTGTTGTTGTAGTTGTTGTTAATGGTAATCCCATGTCCACTACTACTATTATTATTGCTGTTGGTCACACCATTTATTTATATATAAATATATATATATTTGAATTATAAATATATATTTTTTTATTTTATTTAAATTTTTCGATATGTATACCTTGACAATTTAAGTAATAATGAACTTGCCATGTCAATAAAGTCAATTAAATTGAGAGAGAGAGAGAGACAGAGAGAGAGACAGAGAGAGAGAGAGAGAGAGGGAGAGAGAGAGAGGGAGAGACAGAGAGAGACAGAGAGAGAGAGACAGAGAGAGAGAGAGAGACAGAGAGAGAGAGGGAGAGAGAGAGAGAGAGGGAGAGAGAGAGAGA
The DNA here is from genome assembly GCF_002021735.2 of Oncorhynchus kisutch. Lineage (NCBI taxonomy): Eukaryota > Metazoa > Chordata > Actinopteri > Salmoniformes > Salmonidae > Oncorhynchus > Oncorhynchus kisutch. The sequence goes on along the minus strand of NC_034192.2, from coordinate 56,891,190 downwards.
GAGGGAGGTTAGCAGAATGTAGCTCTTTTCTCTGCTTTTCCATTCCCATCATTAAAACCTGCTCTCTAATCCTGCAGATACTTTAATCTCCAAATTCTGCATCCCCCTCCCCTCGTACATGTGCTTGCCTTCTCTCTCTCTCTCTCTCTCTCTCTCTCTCTCTCTCTCTCTCTCTCTCTCCCCCATGCACTGCCTCTCTCTGTTTCTCCTCTCTCTCTCATTCTCCATCTTCTTATTTATTTCCTCTCCTCTCTGTCTCCCTCTATTCGCCCTCTCCCTCCCATCTCTCTCTCATCCTCTCTTTGTCTGACTCCCCCCCCCCCCCACTCTCTCTCTCTCTCTCTCTCTCTCTCTCTCTCTCTCTCTCTCTCTCTCCATCCCTTTCTCCTCCTCCTATTCACTGATTCTCTCTCTGAGTAGTAGTGTGTCCCCTGCTGGTTGTAGTTAGGTCCTCTGGCTACAGCTTGCTCTGCCAAATCAGTGTTACAGTTAAATAACTTACATTTGTTTAGGGAACATCCGTGTGGTGTGCATCTAGAACATGTTTGCAGAAAGCACCGGCTGCCCTGGTTTCTGGGTTCTCTACAAATGTGGATTAAGTCAGAATCCTCTGTGTTTTGCATCTGTGTGCGTGCCTGTTCCAATTTCACAGATACATGCATGTAAACACATGCACAAACACACACACACACACACACGCAAACACACACGCACACACACACATAAGCACGTATGCAAGGAATCATGTGCGTGCACACACACACATAGTTGGAAGTCTTCAGGCCTTTGATGAGTACTGGTAATAATGAGGAACATCATAAAGTAGCACCAGAGCGAGTGCAATTAGTGAAACTGGGTTTAGGTCAGAACAGGATGGTTAAATAGACCAAGGAGGAGGAAGACCCCTCATTAAAAACTACTGGTGTGATGATCGCTCAGCCCTTGTTCTGAAAAGGTGGGTTTGTCAGACAAATTGAACATGAATGACTGAACTTCTCTGTTCTCATGTTCTGAGTAATGTATTACCAGGTCAAGTCTTCAAGAAAAAGGCATGGCCCTACCTGGGCCAACCTGGGCCTACCTGGGTCTACGTGGGCCTACCTGGGCCTACCTGGGCTCGTATTCATGATGGATATCAGATTGGGAGTGTTGATCCATGATCAGTTTATGCTGTAGGTAGATCATCATGCTAACCATTAGCTAACCAGCTAATTAGCTACAAGATATTTAGTCATTGTTAGCCACTGCTAGCGGCCTTTACCTTCTGCACAGGTACCAGCCCTTTTTTAATAAAAAACAATGATATATATATTATTTTTTTGCCTGGATAACACTCGCCAGCCTACCAGTAACGGACTGTCTCTCCACTACAACGCCGGCTTCCTGCCGTAATCCCTGGACCATTCTCCTGATCTTCACAGCTAGCTAGCACCCACCGAGTTACCCAGTACCAAAGCTATCCCTGAGGCCCACCTCCCGGGCCTACTCAGTTGTTCACCCGGACTCCACCCAAACACGGCTAGAACACACTACTCCACCGGATCCTTGCCGTAAGCTCTGGACCTTGGCACCGGATCACCACTGCTACCGAGAGGCTATGGTGGCTAACGCCTCTGCCTCGAAGCTAGCACCAGTTAGTCGTGAGCCAGGTGCATCTCCCGGATAGAAAACAAAATTACTACAACTACAATACCTCTTTCACTTGGATCCTTAGTCGACACGGCGCCCCGCAGCACCACCACGACAGGTCTGCCGACAAATACTCCATCCGCTGTGCCTTCAACTGGCTTCCATCGGAGCAGACGCTTCTACTAGCCCCGGGCTACTAACTTTAAATGCTGCGTCACCCACGTGCTAGCGTAGTAACGACTATTCCGCAGCTCCCCTGTTCCTTCTATTGCTGCCCCCTGGACCCTATGATCACTTGGCTACATAGCTGATGCCCGCTGGACTGTCCATTAATCACGGTACTCCATTCTGTTAATTTTTTTTTGTTGTATTTTTGTTTTGTTTATCTGTCGGCCCCAGCCGCGAACTCAGGCTGTGTGTAGTTAACCAACCCTCTGCCCATTCATCGCCATTTTACCTGTTGTTGTTTTAGCTGATTAGCTGTTGTTGTCTTAGCTAGCTCTCCAAATCAACACCTGTGTTTACTTTATGCCTCGCTGTATGTCTTATATGTCAATATGCCTTGTATACTGTTGTTTAGGTTAGTTATCATTGTTTTAGTTTACAATGGAGCCCCTAGTTCCCCTCATAATACCCCTGATACCTCCTTTGTCCCACCTCCCACACATGCGGTGACCTCACCCATTATAACCAGCTTATCCAGAGATACAACCTCTCTTATAATCACTCAGTGCCTGCGCTTATCCCTGCTGTACCCGCACCCAACCATACCCCTGTCTGCACATTATGCCCTGAATCTATTATTCACGCCCAGAAATCTGCTCCTTTTATTCTTTGTCCCCAATGCTCTAGGCGACCAGTTTTGATAGCCCTCATCCTACTCCTCCTCTGTTCCTCGGGTGATGTGGAGGTAAACCCAGGCCCTGCATGTCCCCAGGCACCCTCATCTGTGATCGAAAAAAACTTGGTTTCATGCATGTTAACATTAGAAGCCTCCTCCCTAAGCTTGTTTTACTCACTGCTTTAGCACACTCCGCCAACCCTGATGTCCTTGTCGTGTCTGAATCCTGGCTTAGGAAGGCCACCAACTATTCTGAGATTTCCATACCCAGCTACAACATTTTCTGTCAAGATAGAACTGCCAAAGAGGGAGAAGTTGCAATCTACTGCAGAGAGAGCCTGCAAAGTTCTGTCATACTTTCCAGGTCTATACCCAAACAGTTTGAACTTCTAATTAAAAAAATGTGCCTCTCCAGAAATAAGTCTCTCACTGTTGCCGTCTGCTATCGACCCCCCTCCGCTCCCAGCTGTGCCCTGGACACCATTTGTGAATTGATTGCCCCCCATCTAGCTTCAGAGTTCGTTCTGTTAGGTGACCTAAACTGGGATATGCTTAACACCCCGGCAATCCTACAGATAAAAAATAAATAAACAGAATGGAGTACCGTGATTAATGGACAGTCCAGCAGGCATCAGCTATGTAGCCAAGTGATCATAGTGTCCAAAGGGCAGCAATAGATGGAACAGGGGAGCTGCCACTATGCTAGCACTCGGGCGACACAGCGTTTAAAGTTAGTAGCCCTCCGACGGAGGCCGGTTGAAGGCACAGCGGATGGAGTCTTCGTCGGCAGACCAGTCGTGGTGGTGCGGCGGGGGGCCGTGACGACAGAGAATCCAAGCAGATGGTGAAAGAGGTATTGTAGAATTTAGTTTGCTAGCCGGGAGATGCGCCTGGCTCATGGCTAACTGGTGCTAGCTTCGTGGCAGTGGCGTTAGCCACTATAGCCAATCGGTAGCAGTGCTGAACCGGTGCCAAGGTCCAGAGTTTACAGCAAGGATCCGGTGGAGTATTGGGCTCTAGCCGTGTATGAGTGGGGTTCGGGTGAACAGCTGAGTAGGCTGGGAGGTGGGCCTCAGGGATAGCTTCGGGACTGGTTGCCACGGTGAGTGCAAGCTAGCTGTGAGCTAGCTAGTTGCAAGCTGTGAGCTAGCTAGCTGCAAGCTAGCTGTACCTAACCTCCAAACGAGCTTCAATGCCATACAACACTCCTTCCGTGGCCTCCAACTGCTCTTAAACGCTAGTAAAAACCAAATGCATGCTTTTCAACCATTCGCTGCCCGCACCTGCCCAACTAGCATTATCAAATCAAATCAAATCAAATGTATTTATATAGCCCTTTGTACATCAGCTGATATCTCAAAGTGCTGTACAGAAACCCAGCCTAAAACCCCAAACAGCAAGCAATGCAGGTGTAGAAGCACGGTGGCTAGGAAAAACTCCCTAGAAAGGCCAAAACCTAGGAAGAAACCTAGAGAGGAACCAGGCTATGTGGGGTGGCCAGTCCTCTTCTGGCTGTGCCGGGTCGAGATTATAACAGAACATGGCCAAGATGTTCAAATGTTCATAAATGACTAGCATGGTCGTATAATAATAAGGCAGAACAGTTGAAACTGCAGCAGCAGCACAGTCAGATGGACTGGGGACAGCAAGGAGTCATCATGTCAGGTAATCCTGGGGCATGGTCCTAGGGCTCAGGTCCTCCGAGAGAGAGAAAAAAAAGAGAGAATTAGAGAGAGCATATGTGGGGTGGCCAGTCCTCTTCTGGCTGTGCCGGGTGGAGATTAAAACAGAACATGGCCAAGATGTTCAAATGTTCATAAATGATCAGCATGTTCGAATAATAAGAAGGCAGAACAGTTGAAACTGGAGCAGCAGCACGGCCAGGTGGACTGGGGACAGCAAGGAGTCATCATGTCAGGTAATCCTGGGGCATGGTCCTAGGGCTCAGGTCCTCCGAGAGAGAGAAGGAGAGAATTAGAGAACGCACACTTAGATTCACATAGGACACCGAATAGGACAGGAGAAGTACTCCAGATATAACAAACTGACCCTAGCCCCCTGACACATAAACTACTGCAGCATAAATACTGGAGGCTGAGACAGGAAAATTGTTCAGTTGGCAGGGGTTGGAGTGTTAACTTGATTTAGCACCTCTAGTGTCTGCATCTTCTTAGGGAATGCAAAAGGTGGCTGATGTTTTTCTAAGTTCATTTTTTTTTTCATTATCACCCTGGACGGTTCCGACCTAGAATATGTGGACAACTATAAATACCTAGGTGTCTGGCTAGACTGTAAACTCTCCTTCCAGACTCATATTAAACATCTCCAATCCAAAATCAAATCTAGAATCGGCTTTCTATTTCCGATGTCATCTATAAAATAGCTTCCAACACTCTACTCAGCAAACTGGATGCAGTCTATCACAGCGCCATCCGTTTTGTTACCAAATCACCTTATACCACCCACCACTGCGACCTGTATGCTCTAGTCGGCTGGCCCTCGCTACATATTCGTCGCCAGACCCACTGGCTCCAGGTCATCTATAAGTCTATGCTAGGTAAAGCTCCGCCTTATCTGTGTGTTATCCGGATGACATGTACCATCCTACTGGTCACGATAACAACACCCACCCGTAGCACACGTTCCAGCAGGTATATCTCACTGATCATCCCCAAAGCCAACACCTCATTTGGCTGCCTTTCCTTACAGTTCTCTGCTGCCAGTGACTGGAACGAATTGCAAAACTCGCTGAAGTTGGAAACTTTTATTCCCCTCACCAACTTTAAACATCAACTATCTGAGCAGCTAACCGATCACTGCAGCTGTACATAGCCCATCTGTAAATAGCCCACCCAATCTGCCTACCTCATCCCCATACTGTTTTTATTTGATTTACTTTTCTGCTCTTTTGCACATCAGTATCTCTACTTGCACATCATCATCTGCTCATTTATCACTCCAGTGTTAATCTGCTAAATTGTAACTATTCGCTCCTATGGCCTATTTATTGCCTACCTCCTCATGCCTTTTGCACACACTGTATATAGACTTTCTTTTTTCTACTGTGTCATTGAGTTGTTTGTGTTATTGGCTTGTTTATTGTTTACTCCATGTGTAACTCTGTGTTGTTGTCTGTGCCACTCTGCTTTGCTTTATTCTTGGCCAGGTCGCAGTTGTAAATGAGAACTTGTTCTCAACTAGCCTACCTGGTTAAATAAAGGTGAAATAAAAAATCAAATCAAATCAAATCAAATCAAATCATGGATAGACAGGAGGACCTGCTATTGCTTTATGAATACTGGCCCAGAATCAATGTGATGGGAAACCTTGGACAAGTTATGCCTCAGATCTCTAATATATGTCATCATTTATAGAGCTTTCGGTCCCGTTGTAATTGGATTCCCTATATTGTGCACTACACCCTTCAGCCATCAGATTAGCCACCAATGCTCTTTACAGGACACATCACTGCACTCTATACTCTTCTGTAAACTGGTTATCTCTGTATACCCGTCACAAGACGCACTGGTTGTTGCTTATTTATAAAATCCTCTTCACCCTATCTGAGAAATCTGCTGCAGCCCTCATCCTCCACATACAACACCCGTTCACTCCCTCCTATCTGAGAAATCTACTGCAGCCCTCATCCTCCACATACAACACCCGTTCACTCCCTCCTATCTGAGAAATCTACTGCAGCCCTCATCCTCCACATACAACACCCGTTCACTCCCCCCTATCTGAGAAATCTACTGCAGCCCTCATCCTCCACATACAACACCCGTTCACTCCCTCCTATCTGAGAAATCCACTGCAGCCCTCATCCTCCACATACAACACCCGTTCACTCCCTCCTATCTGAGAAATCCACTGCAGCCCTCATCCTCCACATACAACACGCGTTTTGCCAGTCACAGCCAGGGACTGGAATGAGCGGCAACAAACAATCAAACTGGACAGTTTTATTTCAATCTCTTCATTCAAAGACTCAATCATGGACACTCTTACTGACAGTTGTGGCTGCTTTGTGTGATCTATTGTTGTCTCTACCTTCTTGCCCTTTGTGCTGTTGTCTGTGCCCAACAATGTTTGTACCCTGTTTTGTGCTGCTACAATGGTGTGCTGCTGCCATGTTGTGCTGCTACCATGTTGTGTTGCTACCATGTTGTGTTGCTACCATGCTGTTCTGCTACCATGTTGTGTTGCTACCATGTTGTGTTGCTACCATGTTGTGCTGCTACCATGTTGTGTTGCTACCATGCTGTGTTGCCATGTGCTGCTACCATGTTGTGTTCCTACCATGTTGTGTTGCTACCATGTTGTGTTGCTACCATGCTGTGTTGCCATGTGTTGCTACCATGTTGTGTTGCTACCATGTTGTGTTGCTACCATGTTGTGCTGCTACCATGTTGTGTTGCTACCATGCTGTGTTGCCATGTGTTGCTGCCATTCTATGTTGTTGTCTTAGGTCTCTCTTTATGTAGTGTTGTGTTGCTACCATGTTGTGTTGCTACCATGTTGTGTTGCTACCATGTTGTGTTTCTACCATGTTGTGTTGCTACCATGCTGTGTTGCCATGTGTTGCTGCCATTCTATGTTGTTGTCTTAGGTCTCTCTTTATGTAGTGTTGTGTTGTTGTGATGTGTGTTTTGTCCTGTATTTTTATGTTTAATCCCAGCCCCCGTCTCCACAGGAGGCCTTTTGCCTTTTGGTAGGCCATCATTTTAATAAGAATTTGTTCTTAAACTGACTTGCCTAGTTAAATAAAGTTTACATTTACAATAAATAAAAGGAGAACCCTTTTTGGTTCCAGGTAGAACCTTTTTGGTTCCAGTAGAACCTTTTTGGTTCCAGGTAGAACCTTTTTGGTTCCAGGCAAAACCATTTTGGGTTCCATGTAGAACCCTCTGTGGAAAGGGGTTCTACATGGAATTCAAAATTATTCTACTTGGAACCGAAAGGGTTCTACCTGGAACTCGAACCAACAAGGGTTCTTCAAAGGGTTCTCCTATGGAGGCAGGTTCTCGATAGCACTTTTTTGTTTTACCAAAGCCTTATGGGGTCTTTTCAAAAGTAGTGTACTATATAGGGAATAGGGTGCCATTTGGGATGCAGTAATTATCCAGGGACAGATTGTACGGGCACTCAGCCAGGGTAGGGTGCTAAAGGTGAAAGAATTACTCACGTCCCTCCTAGAGAAATGAGATGCTAATATATGTCAGACTAGTCTAACTCAATGTTCCAGTTGCTTTCTCATGGTAATGTTCTGCTATCCACCGTGTCAGCAGTTTCAGCAGGATAACCCTGTTTTAACGAGACAGGATCCTGGACGAGGCCTTGGGTCATTATTCTCAAATGAAAGCTAGATGGCTGAAATACCTTGGTTTTTAATAATGAATAAGAAACATGTTCATCATCCATTCCTCCTTCTCTCTGGGAAAATAGATTCACATTCTCTCTTAAAGGGTAGGTATTGCCTTTGTTGAAAAGTAGCCCCCTCCCTCCAGTAGAAAGACAACAAGACCTGGATGACACTCAGAGTCAAAAGACCAGAGAGAGAAAGGCATGAGACAGAATAAATCCCCAGTGTCATAAAATCCTGAGAATCTGAGGCTTTCCTTTTCCATTTGTGAACAGATTGACTCAGATGCACTCTACTGACGTAGCACAGCTTTGGGGCTAGGACTTGGGCCAGCATTCAGACTAATACAAGCCAGTCTGCGTGTGTGTGTTTGACTAATAACAAGCCAGGGCTGAGCGCCAATTATGGAGAAAATGAGCTGATAAGGCACTGATGAACCAGTTTAGTGATTTCTCTGACACACACAATTCTCAACTTCAGCCTGCCAGTATGAGATGAAGCATCCTCTGCTGGCTGTTGGTTGGACATTCAGGTCTTGGAAGGATAACAACCAGCCAGGTCTTGGAGGGACAACAGTCAGCCAGGTCTTGGAGGGACAACAGTCAGCCAGGTCTTGGAAGGATAACAACCAGCCAGGTCTTGGAGGGACAACAGTCAGCCAGGTCTTGGAGGGACAACAGTCAGCCAGGTCTTGGAGGGACAACAGTCAGCCAGGTCTTGGAGGGACAACAGTCAGCCAGGTCTTGGAGGGACAACGGTCAGCCAGGTTTTGGAGGGACAACAGTCAGCCAGGTCTTGGAGGGACAACAGTCAGCCAGGTCTTGGAGGGACAACAGTCAGCCAGGTCTTGGAAGGATACCAACCAGCCAGGTCTTGGAAGGATAACAACCAGCCAGGTCTTGGAGGGACAACAGTCAGCCAGGTCTTGGAGGGACAACAGTCAGCCAGGTCTTGGAGGGACAACTCAAATCGCCTGCCAAGATGCAGAGGAGCAGGAGTTAGGGCTGGTGGGAGCAACGGCCTGCTCTCGATGGCCCTGGTCAGAAGTAGTGCAGTGTATAGGGAATAGTGTGTCACTTGAGACTCAGGATCATGACAAAGTGTTCATCTGAAGTGAATCCTTCCACTCAGAGCAAAGAGGATGTTTCTATTCTCTCTAATGCTCCTTGATAGATATCAGTACCTAACCCCATTTCATTATAATAACCTGTATTAGTCAGACCTGTATTCAAATTCTATTTAAAATCTCTCTTAGGTTTATCCTTCCTGGAGTGTTTTTGAATCCAGGTCTGGGTAGCTGGAACTTCTGCCTGCTCAAACAAAAATGGCACAGTTTCCCCAGAAAATGTGAACCTTGTGAAAGACACTGCAGTTTGTCTGAGATCTGAGGACAACAGAAAGACGACAGTTAAAGACAGAGAGGTTGTTCTGTCAGAAAGGTATGTCAATTAGTATTGGTGTGTTATCCGGATCACATGTACCATCCTCCTCCCTTACCTCTCAAATGAAAATCCCATAGGCCTCTACATTATGGACCTGGTACTGTATGTATATGAAAACCCCATAGGCCTCTACATTATGGACCTGGTACTGTATGTATATGAAAACCCCATAGGCCTCTACATTATGGACCTGGTACTGTATGTATATGAAAACCCCATAGGCCTCTACATTATGGACCTGGTACTGTATGTATATGAAAACCCCATAGGCCTCTACATTATGGACCTGGTACTGTATGTATATGAAAACCCCATAGTCCTCTACATTATGGACCTGGTACTGTATGTATATGAAAACCCCATAGGCCTCTACATTATGGACCTGGTACTGTATGTATATGAAAACCCCATAGGCCTCTACATTATGGACCTGGTACTGTATGTATATGAAAACCCCATAGGCCTCTACATTATGGACCTGGTACTGTATGTATATGAAAACCCCATAGGCCTCTACATTATGGACCTGGTACTGTATGTATATGAAAACCCCATAGGCCTCTACATTATGGACCTGGTACTGTATGTATATGAAAACCCCATAGGCCTCTACATTATGGACCTGGTACTGTATGTATATGAAAACCCCATAGGCCTCTACATTATGGACCTGGTACTGTATGTATATGAAAACCCCATAGGCCTCTACATTATGGACCTGGTACTGTATGTATATGAAAACCCCATAGGCCTCTACATTATGGACCTGGTACTGTATGTATATGAAAACCCCATAGGCCTCTACATTATGGACCTGGTACTGTATGTATATGAAAACCATTATTAAAACTGTTTTTTTCTCCATCATTATCATTAAGAGACTCAAACATTTTCTCAACAAAAACAATGTACTGAGCAAATGTCAAGTTGGCTTTTTAACAAATTACCATACGACAGACCACAAATTCACCCTGCATACCCTAATTGACAAACAAACAAACTAAAACAAAGGCAAAACTCTTCTCATGCTTTGTTGATTTCAAAAAAGCTTTCTACTCAATTTGGCATGAGGGCCCGCAGTACAAATTCATGGAAAGTGGTGTTGGGGGAAAAACCTATGACATAATACAATCCATGTAACAGACAAAATAGTCAAAAAACTCCCATGTTTCTTTCCACAGGGTTATGGGGGGAGACAGGGATGCAGCTTAAGCCCCACCCTCTGCAACATATACATCAACAAATTGTTGAGGCACTAGAACAGTCTGCTATGCCATAAAAAGGAAAATTAAATTTGACGTACCAATTAAGATCTGGCAAAAAATACTTGAATCAGTTATAGAAACCATTGTCTTTTATGGTTGTGAGGTGTGGGGTCTGCTCTCCAATCAAGAATTCACAAAATGGGACAAACACTCAATTTAGACTCTGCATGCAGAATTCTGCAAAAATATCCTCTGTGTACAACGTAGAACACCAAATAGTACATGCAGAGCAGAATTAGGCCGATACCCACTAATGATCAAAATACAGAAAAGAGCTGTTAAATTCTACAACCACCTAAAAAGAAGCGATTCCCAAACCTTCTATAACAAAGCCATCACCTACAGAGAAATTAACCTGGAGAGAGTCCCCTAAGCAAGCTGGTCCTGAGGCTTGGTTCACAAACACAAACAGACCCCACAAATCCTCAGGACGGCAAAACAATTAAACCCAACCAAATTATGAGAAAACAAAAAGATAATTACTTGACACATTGGAAAGAATTTATAAAAAAAACAGAGCAAACTAGAATGCTATTTGGCCCTAAACAGAGAGTACACAGTGGCAGAATACCTGACCACTGTGACTGACCCCAAATTAAGAAAAGCTTTGACTGTGTACAGACTCGGTGAGCATAGCCTTGCTATTGAGAAAGGCCGTCGAAGAAAGACCTGGTTCTCATGAGAAGAGAAGCTATGTGCACACTGCCCAAAAAATGAGGTGGAAAATGAGATTCCTAACCTCCTGCCAAATATGTGACCATATAAGAGACATATATTTCCCTCTGATTACACAGACCCACAAATATTATTTAAAAAATCTAATTTTAATAAACTCCCATATCTACTAGGTGAAATACCACAGTGTGCACTCACAGCAGGAAGATTTGTGACCTGTTGCCACAAGAAAAGGGCAACCAGTGATGAACAAACACCATTGTAAATACAACCTATATTTATGTTAATTTTCCCTTTTGTACTTTAACTATTTGCACATCATTGCAACACGGTATATATACATAATTGAAATGACTTTATTCTTTTGGAACTTTGTGAGTAATGTTCACTGTTAACTTTTTATGGTTTAATTCACTTTTGTTTATTTTCTATTTCACTTTCTTTCGCAATGTAAACATGTTTCCCATGGCAATAAAGCCCCTTAAATTTAAATGTAAATTGAATTGAGAGGTAGAGAGAGAATACAATAGAGACATTTTAAAAATAAATAATCATCATCACGGTAGAGGAGACCAGGTCTGGCAGCTGTTGTACAATTAAAACTCCTTCCTCAGGAGGACAGGTTTTATAATAACCTATTTACAAAAATGTACTTACTGCTCATCCTGATGTGAGGAGAGAGAGAGAGAGAGAGGGGGGGGGGGGGGGGGGGGGGGGGG
>NC_034192.2:56861694-56879157 GCF_002021735.2 Oncorhynchus kisutch | reverse complement strand
GAGAGGGAGGGAGGGAGAGAGAGGGAGGGAGAGAGAGGGAGAGAGAGAGAGAGAGAGGGAGAGGGAGATTAGCTAATCACAATACCACAATTAGAGTTCAATCACATTCACTATTATTCTGTTTTAGGCATGGACAATGGCACAATAATAAACCCAAAACCAACTCGAAAAGCTTTTTTCAGGCTTTGTTATTGTGTGTGCATTTTTGTGTGTGTGTGTACGTGTGTATTTATGTGTGTGCTTGGGTGTGTGTGTGTGTGTGTGTGTGTGTGTGTGTGCGTGTGTGTGTGTGCGTGCGTGTGCTTGGGTGTGTGTGTGTGTGTGTGTGCGTGCGTGTGCTTGGGTGTGTGTGTGTGTGTGTGTGTGTGTGTGTGCGTGTGTGTGTGTGCGTGCGTGTGCTTGGGTGTGTGTGTGTGTGTGTGTGTGAGTGTGTGTGTGTGTGTGTGTGTGTGTGTGTGTGTGTGTGTGTGTGTGTGTGTGTGTGTGTGTGTGTGTGTGTGTGTGTGTGTGTGTGTGTGTGTGTGTGTGTGTGTGTGTGTGTGTGTGTGCGTGGACGAGGCTTTGAAGCTTGTGTTAATATTAATCAGTTGAAACATTAATAGACCCAGGGTTCACATTTCATGTTCCTTTATTTTGCATCAGTGAGGTGAAGCTCCTCAGAACTAATATAACACTATTATTGTCTGTTAGCCTGATTCTTACTAGAGAGCAGTGCTAACGTCACACTAAAATATTGATCTCGGGCAAAGGGTGAAAGAGGAATCACAGAACTGAAAGCCGTATTTTCAAATGTTCCTCTGTGGGTAAAAGACATGCCACTAACATTCCCTACATGGAAACTGTTCTCATATTAGCAAGAATATCAGTCCCATTTTAGTTTATAACCCTCTGGAGATTATACAGTATAGAGATGTCCAGTCTGATATCCGTCATAGTAGTCCTCTGTAGATTATATTATAGATGTCCAGTCTGATATCAGTCATAGTAGTCCTCTGTAGATTATATTATAGATGTCCAGTCTGATATCAGTCATAGTAGTCCTCTGTAGATTATATTATAGATGTCCAGTCTGATATCAGTCATAGTAGTCCTCTGTAGATTATATTATAGATGTCCAGTCTGATATCAGTCATAGTAGTCCTCTGTAGATTATATTATAGATGTCCAGTCTGATATCAGTCATAGTAGTCCTCTGTAGATTATATTATAGATGTCCAGTCTGATATCAGTCATAGTAGTCCTCTGTAGATTATATTATAGATGTCCAGTCTGATATCAGTCATAGTGTCCTCTGTAGATTATATTACAGATGTCCAGTCTGATATCAGTCATAGTAGTCCTCTGTAGATTATATTATAGATGTCCAGTCTGATATCAGTCATAGTAGTCCTCTGTAGATTATATTATAGATGTCCAGTCCATCAACAAAGTATCCATTTGATGTATTCCACATCAACTTCAACTCTATTGACGTGTAAAGTCCATGTTATCTTCATCATCAGCAACACTTGCCTGTGAACTTAGTCGTTCCATGTGTTGTTGACACTTAATTGTGGTGTCCTCTTAGTTCCTGCTTCAGGTAAAGGTGAGTATATGGAACCATGAACCAGAAAGCATTATGTGATAATAGCCTTTATGTGATATTAAAACCACTGAAAATTGGTTCTACTGTGGTCAATGTAGTCTAGTAGAGTTTGATGCATGCCTGACTTCTCAAGTCCAATGCCATTTCAATGCAAGTCCTATGCAAGCCAAGCATTGACATACACTGCTTACTACTGTAATCTGATATGCACAGAAACACTATCTTATTGTGTTGGGTCTGTTAGGTTGCCGTGGTAACGTCAATGCCCCTAGGCGTTGTATTTCTTCAGTAGGTCGCTCTGCCAGTGCCTCTTCTTGTCAGGGAAGACTTTAGGAACTTTGATCTTCCTAAAATCCTCAATACACTTTTTTAGATCTTCCTCCATCACCTTCCTCTCCTCCTCTTCCTCATTAACGCCCGGTGGGGGTCCCCCGTTCTGCTTGACGGTGCTGGGGTGGGGCAGGGTCTTCAGGGCGAGGGTGGTGGGCCGCTGGGGGCTCATGTCTGGCAGGGGCGGAAAGGGGAGAGAAGAGAGAGGAAGGTCAGGGCTGACCGGGGCTGGAGCTGGAGGAAGGGGAGGTGGGGGAGTAGCAGGAGGAGGAGGGTCGAGGGGCCGGCCATTTCTTAGGTCCATAGTGGTGTTTGTTTCTGCTTGGCTGACGGCAGTGCTGGGGTGGCAGGGGTCGTTGACGGGCTGGTCTGCATGGCGACTGGTGTCTGGGAGGTCCAAGGGATGAGGTTTGGGAAAGGTCGATCGCCCACCTGTAGTAGAGTGAGAGAGAGTGAAAGACACAGAAAGGGGGAGAGAGAAAGGGGGAGAGAAAGGGGGAGAGAGCGAGGGAATAGAACTTTAAAGGTGCACTATGCAGAACTAGCTTCACCATTTCCTGGTTGCTAAATTTCTAATAGTTCGCCTAATTTCAGTTCATATGATAAAACAAGTAGGGACAGTGTAGAGAATCATTGTACCATCTAAACTGATGTGAAATATATTTTCCATTATCAACAATATTATATTTTCAGCTGTTTGAAGCTGGTTTACAAAACCGAAAGTAAAAGAAGCAAAAACAAAACTTAAGAAAGGGAAGTATAGAAATGGCACACATAGAACAGATCTACCATTTCTTAGACATGCTTTCAATGAGAATGACAGATCTAAAAACCCACATTCTATATGAATTTGGTTGTGTTGCCCCAAAAGTGACATAATTCAGCTTTAATAGTATGCTGTGCAGTTCCACTATTCTACTCGATCAACCTCAGAGCGTGTAGAAAGCTAGAGATATAAAGATGTGGAGAGGGAGAAAAGAGTGGGATGAATAGAAAAATTGTGAGCGGTAGAGAGGTCCTTTAGTTGGTATACAGGAGAACAAAGGATATCTGATGACGTTCAGCCTTTAATGTTGGGATTTATCAAAGTGTAGGATTAGATGTGAGTTCATGTTACCATGGGAACCAAGACAAATACACCCTGGAAGGAGAAATGTCACTAGTTACCACAGCCACAAGGTCAAAATGGGCTATATCAAATGGTAACCTAACCCTGAGGTTAGCATATCTTGGGGATGTCTACTCTTATTTACAATGAAAGTGACTCCAAAATGACACAATACATTATTTACCATTCATTTTATATTAGGCACAAAATAATCTGAAACACAACCAAAACAAACAGCAAATGCATCCAACAGATGTGTAGAGTCTCAAGCTTCATGTAGTTATTGTGTGCTAGGAATATGGGACCAAATACTTACATTCTGACTACTTTAATACAAATATAAGTGCTGTAATTTCTAAATGGTTCACCTGATATGGATGAAAATACCCTCTAATTATAGCTGACAGTCTGCACTTTAATCTCAATATCCATTGTATCATTACAAATCCAAAGTGCTGGAGTACAGAGCCAAAATGACAACAAAATGTGTCACTGTCCCAATACTGTTTGGAGCTCACTGTTGTACTGTATGTATGTGGGATTCTGTGTGTGTGGGGGGGGGGGGGGGGGTTTAGCTGTGAGATTGTGGGTGTAGGAATTTGTGTGGGTTTATCAAATCAAATCAAATGTTATTAGTCACATGCGCCGAATACAACAGGTGTAGTAGACCTTACAGTGAAATGCTGAATACAACAGGTGTAGTAGACCTTACAGTGAAATGCTGAATACAACAGGTGTACTAGACCTTATAGTGAAATGCTGAATACAACAGGTGTAGTAGACCTTACAGTGAAATGCTGAATACAACAGGTGTACTAGACCTTATAGTGAAATGCTGAATACAACAGGTGTAGTAGACCTTATAGTGAAATGCTGAATACAACAGGTGTAGTAGACCTTACAGTGAAATGCTGAATACAACAGGTGTACTAGACCTTATAGTGAAATGCTGAATACAACAGGTGTAGTAGACCTCACAGTGAAATGCTGAATACAACAGGTGTAGTAGACCTTACAGTGAAATGCTGAATACAACAGGTGTAGTAGACCTTACAGTGAAATGCTGAATACAACAGGTGTAGTAGACCTCACAGTGAAATGCTGAATACAACAGGTGTAGGAGACCTTATAGTGAAATGCTGAATACAACAGGTGTAGTAGACCTTACAGTGAAATGATGAATACAACAGGTGTACTAGACCTTATAGTGAAATGCTGAATACAACAGGTGTAGTAGACCTTACAGTGAAATGCTGAATACAACAGGTGTAGGAGACCTTATAGTGAAATGCTGAATACAATAGGTGTAGTAGACCTTATAGTGAAATGATGAATACAACAGGTGTAGTAGACCGTATAGTGAAATGCTGAATACAACAGGTGTAGTAGACCTTACAGTGAAATGCTGAATACAACAGGTGTAGTAGACCTTACAGTGAAATGCTGAATACAACAGGTGTAGGAGACCTTACAGTGAAATGCTGAATACAACAGGTGTAGTATACCTTACAGTGAAATGCTGAATACAACAGGTATAGTAGACCTTACAGTGAAATGCTGAATACAACAGGTGTAGTAGACCTTACAGTGAAATGCTGACTACAACAGGTGTAGTAGACCTTACAGTGAAATGCTTAATACAACAGGTGTAGTAGACCTCACAGTGAAATGCTGAATACAACAGGTGTAGGAGACCTTATAGTGAAATGCTGAATACAACAGGTGTAGTAGACCTTACAGTGAAATGATGAATACAACAGGTGTACTAGACCTTATAGTGAAATGCTGAATACAACAGGTGTAGTAGACCTTACAGTGAAATGCTGAATACAACAGGTGTAGGAGACCTTATAGTGAAATGCTGAATACAATAGGTGTAGTAGACCTTATAGTGAAATGATGAATACAACAGGTGTAGTAGACCTTATAGTGAAATGCTGAATACAACAGGTGTAGGAGACCTTACAGTGAAATGCTGAATACAACAGGTGTAGTATACCTTACAGTGAAATGCTGAATACAACAGGTATAGTAGACCTTACAGTGAAATGCTGAATACAACAGGTGTAGTAGACCTTACAGTGAAATGCTGACTACAACAGGTGTAGTAGACCTTACAGTGAAATGCTTAATACAACAGGTGTAGTAGACCTTACAGTGAAATGCTGAATACAACAGGTGTAGTAGACCTTACAGTGAAATGCTGAATACAACAGGTGTAGTAGACCTTACAGTGAAATGCTGAATACAACAGGTGTAGTAGACCTTACAGTGAAATGCTGAATACAACAGGTGTAGTAGACCTTACAGTGAAATGCTGAATACAACAGGTGTAGTAGACCTTACAGTGAAATGCTGAATACAACAGGTGTAGTAGACCTTACAGTGAAATGCTGAATACAACAGGTGTAGTAGACCTTACAGTGAAATGCTGAATACAACAGGTGTAGTAGACCTTACAGTGAAATGCTGAATACAACAGGTGTAGTAGACCTTACAGTGAAATGCTGAATACAACAGGTGTAGTAGACCTTACAGTGAAATGCTGAATACAACAGGTGTAGTAGACCTTACAGTGAAATGCTGAATACAACAGGTGTAGTAGACCTTACAGTGAAATGCTGAATACAACAGGTGTAGTAGACCTTACAGTGAAATGCTGAATACAACAGGTGTAGTAGACCTTACAGTGAAATGCTGAATACAACAGGTGTAGTAGACCTTACAGTGAAATGCTGAATACAACAGGTGTAGTAGACCTTACAGTGAAATGCTTACTTACAAGCCCCTAACCAACAAGCAGTTTAAAAAGAAAACGGATAAGAATAAGAGATAAAAGTAACACATATTTAAAGAGCAGCAGTAAAATAACAATATCGAGACTATAGACAGGGGGGTACCGATACAGAGTCAATGTTCGGGGGCACCGGTTAGTTGAGGTAATATGTACATGTAGGTAGAGATATTATAGTGACTATGCATAGATAATAACAGAGAGTGGCAGTGGTGTGGAGGGGGGGAGGGGGGAGAGTGGGGGCAATGCAAATAGTCTGGGTAGCCATTTGATTAGATATTCAGGAGTTTTATGGCTTGTGGGTAGAAGCTGTTAAGAAGCCTCTTGGACCTAGACTTGGCGCTCTGGTACTGCTTGCCGTGCGGTAGTAGAGAGAACAGTCTATGACTAGCGTGGCTGAAGTCTTTGACAAAATTTTAGGGCCTTCCTCTGACACTGCCTGGTATAGAGGTCCTGGAAGGCAGGAAGCTTGGCCCCAGTGATGTACTGGGCCGTACGCACTAGCCTCTGTAGCGCCTTGTGGTTGGAGGCCGAGCAGTTGCCATACCAGGATGTGATGCAAACCGTCAGGATGTTCTCGATGGTGCAGCTGTAAAACCTTTTGAGGATCTGAGGACCCATTGCTAAATCTCTTTCTATGTCTCTCTCTCTCTCTCTCACGCCTATTTATTCAGACAGCTCCATCATTACCACTTCAGAATCCCTCCATTACCAGCCTCACTCCCACGGCAACCACACACACACACATATAGGGCCAAAGTCACTTGCCTTAAAATCCTTTATACAGTATGTGCAGTCACATGACCAGGCAGTGATGCAACCAGTCAGGATGCTCTCGATGGTGCAGCTGTATGAGTGTGTGTGTGAGTTTCGGAATGTGTGCGTGGGTTTTAGAATTGTGTGTGGATTTGGGAGTGTTTTTGTGGGTTTACATGTGGGTGTGTGTGGGTTTAGGAGTGTTTTTGTGGGTGTGTGTGGGTTTAGGAGTGTTTTTGTGGGTGTGTGTGGGTTTAGGTGTGTTTTTGTGGGTTTAGATGTGGGTGAGTGTGGGTTTAGGAGTGTTTTGTGGGTTTAGATGTGGGTGTGTGTGGGTTTAGGAGTGTCACAGGAATAATCCACTGGCGATGGACAGCATCTCTCTCTCCATCACAGAGACTTAGGAAGGAAAATAGAGAAAATACTCCCCAACTCTCTCTCCCATCATCTTTCCCTCACTGCAGAGAAAAACAGAGGGACCATTCCAAATTTACTGGGGAGAGAGGGTAGTGTGTTTAATTGCATTGGGGAGGGTAGTGTGGTTTTATTGGGTTCAGGGAGGGTAGTGTAGTTTTACTGGGTTCTGGGGAGGGTTGTGTAGTTTTACTGGGTTCTGGGGAGGGTAGTGTAGTTTTACTAGGTTCAGGGGAGGGTAGTGTAGTTTTACTGGGTTCTGGGGAGGGTAGTGTAGTTTTACTAGGTTCAGGGGAGGGTAGTGTAGTTTTACTGGGTTCTGGGGAGGGTAGTGTAGTTTTACTAGGTTCAGGGGAGGGTAGTGTAGTTTTACTGGGTTCTGGGGAGGGTAGTGTAGTTTTACTGGATTCTGGGGAGGGTAGTGTAGTTTTACTGAGTTCTGGGGAGGGTAGTGTAGTGTAGTTTTACTGGGTTCGGGGGAGGGTAGTGTAGTGTAGTTTTACTGGGTTCAGGGGAGGGTAGTGTAGTTTTACTGGGTTCAGGGGAGGGTAGTGTAGTTTTACTGGGTTCAGGGGAGAGTAGTGTAGTTTTACTGGGTTCAGGGGAGGGTAGTGTAGTGTAGTTTTACTGGGTTTGGGGGAGGGTAGTGTAGTGTAGTTTTACTGGGTTCAGGGGAGGGTAATGTAGATTTACTGGGTTCGGGGGAGGGTAGTGTAGTTTTACCGGGTTTGGGGGATGGTAGTGTAGTTTTTACTGGGTTCTGGGGAGGGTAGTGTAGTTTTACTGGGTTCAGGGGAGGGTAGTGTAGTTTTACTGGGTTCAGGGGAGGGTAGTGTAGTTTTACTGAGTTCTGGGGAGGGTAGTGTAGTTTTACTGGGTTCAGGGGAGGGTAGTGTAGTTTTACTGGGTTCTGGGGAGGGTAGTGTAGTTTTACTGGGTTCAGGGGAGGGTAGTGTAGTTTTACTGGGTTCAGGGGAGGGTAGTGTAGTTTTACTGGGTTCTGGGGAGGGTAGTGTAGTTTTACTGGGTTCAGGGGAGGGTAGTGTAGTTTTATTGGTTTATCTGCATTTAATAGATGATAATTTCTTCCATTCTAGTCCTTTTGTATCATCTGCATGTATGCCCCTCCCCTAAATCAGGGGTTTTGGTGCTTCTCTTATGCACTGCGCTTTTCTGCAGGCTAATTCTACTATACCACTGGTCAATATAGTGTTCCAGTTTAACTCTCTATCTTGCCCTCTATTCACCATTCATAGTGACAGTAGTGGTAAGTGGATTGTTTGTCCAGATTGGCAATAGGCAATCCTACCACACATAAAAGCATTCTAAGCTGCATCAATTTTCAATATGAATCCACAAGAACAAATATGAATAGCTGATTGGCAGCAGAGAGGCCAGGTGCCTCACTGTGCATCAAACACTCAAACTGGACAGTTTTATCTCAATCTCTTCATGCAGACTCAATCATGGACACTCTTACTGACAGTTGTGGCTGCTTTGTGTCTTCTATTGTTGTCTCTACCTTCTTGCCCTTTGTGCTGTTGTCTGTGCCCAACAATGTTTGTACCCTGTGTTGTACCATGTTGTGTTGCTACCATGTTGTGATGCTACCATGTTGTGTTGCTACCATCTTGTGTTGCTACCATCTTGTGTTGCTACCATCTTGTGTTGCTACCATGCTGTGTTGCTACCATGTTGTGCTGCTACCATGTTGTGTTGCTACCATGCTGTGTTGCTACCATGCTGTTCTGCTACCATGTTGTGTTGCTACCATGCTGTGTTGCTACCATGCTGTTCTGCTACCATGTTGTGTTGCTACCATGCTGTTCTGCTACCATGTTGTGTTGCTACCATGCTGTGTTGCTACCATGCTGTTCTGCTACCATGTTGTGTTGCTACCATGCTGTGTTGCTACCATGCTGTGTTGCTAACATGCTGTTCTGGTACCATGTTGTGTTGCTACCATGTTGTGTTTCTACCATGTTGTGTTGCTACCATGCTGTGTTGCTACCATGCTGTGTTGCCATGTGTTGCTGCCATTCTATGTTGTTGTCTTAGGTCTCTCTTTATGTAGTGTTGTGTTGCTACCATGTTGTGTTTCTACCATGTTGTGTTTCTACCATGCTGTGTTTCTACCATGCTGTGTTGCCATGTGTTGCTGCCATTCTATGTTGTTGTCTTAGGTCTCTCTTTATGTAGTGTTGTGTTGCTACCATGTTATGTTTCTACCATGTTGTGTTTCTACCATGTTGTGTTGCTACCATGCTGTGTTGCCATGTGTTGCTACCATGTTGTGTTGCTACCATGTTGTGTTTCTACCATGTTGTGTTCTACCATGCTGTGTTGCTACCATGCTGTGTTGCCATGTGTTGCTACCATGTTGTGTTGCTACCATGTTGTGCTGCTACCATGTTGTGTTGCTACCATGCTGTGTTGCCATGTGTTGCTACCATGTTGTGTTGCTACCATGTTGTGCTGCTACCACGTTGTGTTGCTACCATGCTGTGTTGCCATGTGTTGCTACCATGTTGTGTTGCTACCATGTTGTGTTGCTACCATGTTGTGTTGCTACCATGCTGTGTTGCCATGTGTTGCTGCCATGTTGTGTTGCTACCATGTTGTGTTGCCATGTGTTGCTGCCATGTTGTGTTGCTACCATGTTGTGTTGCCATGTGTTGCTACCATGCTGTGTTGCCATGTGTTGCTGCCATGTTGTGTTGCCATGTGTTGCTGCCATGTTGTGTTGCTACCATGTTGTGTTGCTACCATGTTGTGTTGCTACCATGTTGTGTTGCTGCCATGTTGTGTTGCTACCATGCTGTGTTGCCATGTGTTGCTGCCATGTTGTGTTGCTACCATGTTGTGTTGCCATGTGTTGCTGCCATGTTGTGTTGCCATGTGTTGCTGCCATGTTGTGATGCTACCATGTTGTGTTGCTGCCATGTTGTGTTGCTACCATGCTGTGTTGCCATGTGTTGCTACCATGTTGTGTTGCTACCATGTTGTGTTGCTACCATGTTGTGTTGCTACCATGCTGTGTTGCTACCATGTTGTGTTTCTACCATGTTGTGTTTCTACCATGCTGTGTTGCTACCATGCTGTGTTGCCATGTGTTGCTGCCATTCTATGTTGTTGTCTTAGGTCTCTCTTTATGTAGTGTTGTGTTGCTACCATGTTGTGTTGCTACCATGTTGTGTTGCTACCATGTTGTGTTGCTACCATGTTGTGCTGCTACCATGTTGTGTTGCTACCATGCTGTGTTGCCATGTGTTGCTGCCATTCTATGTTGTTGTCTTAGGTCTCTCTTTATGTAGTGTTGTGTTGTTGTGATGTGTGTTTTGTCCTGTATTTTTATGTTTAATCCCAGCCCCCGTCTCCACAGGAGGCCTTTTGCCTTTTGGTAGGCCATCATTTTAATAAGAATTTGTTCTTAAACTGACTTGCCTAGTTAAATAAAGGTTCAATAAAAAATTGAAAATAAATGAAAGAACAGTGAAGACATGAGACATGCAGCTCAGAAAGCTTCCTATTGATATTATTAAGGGACAATACTAGTATCCCACCCAGCCTTCACCAGAATGCAATCAATAATTGCATCATTGCATTCAAGTGAGACCAAAATTCTACTTTAGATCTGGAGGGGAAATGTCATTTGAATAGTAGAGCAAAACAAAACTGCCTTGTGATTAGAATATTTCATTCCATTTGGATCCGTTGTGGGTCTACTCTGGACAGTTAATACGGTCTAGGAGGGAACCGTAGCAGGCCAGTCTGGTGTATGTTTACGTCTGACACTTAATGCGCTGTCTGTTGCAGATCATCGTTCTCCCAAGTCCTCCTATAATAGTGTGACAACATATGTTCCCAGCAGCCCATGTTATTCAGAAAGCTCGAGCTCTGCCTCCTCTCCAATCTGAGCAGCTATTATTTGCGCAGCTAGAACCTAACGCTTCACTATAACCTGAATATGTATCATTTCACTTTTTAAAATCTATTCCCTTTTGTAGGTGGCATTAACACAACCAGGCACAATGTTTTACTGTGATCAGGCTCCTTCTAAAGTATCTTGTAGGCTTGGGCATGTTCGTCCAACATATTCCACAATCATCAAAACGGCTTAACATTCACTAGGTTTCCATCCAAACTTGCTATGGGAGTAAAGTATACTGTATGTAGGATAAAAAATGTCAAGACAGCATGGGAAAGCATGAAGTGTATTGGGCTAGATGAAAGTTATAATGTTATAATGTTATGTTGCACAGTGATGAACTTGATGCTCTTTTCCAATAAATACTGAGAATCTTATTCTGGTGACATGATGATCGATGCTTGGCTGCTGTTTGACAAATACAAATAATATTAATCTCGCACTGTTGTCCATTATAATCTCACCATGTGGGCAATACGAGCTGTTGTCCATTATAATCTCACCATGTGGGCAATACGAGCTGTTGTCCATTATAATCTCACCATGTGGGCAATACGAGCTGTTGTCCATTATAATCTCACCATGTGGGCAATACGAGCTGTTGTCCATTATAATCTCACCATGTGGGCAATACGAGCTGTTGTCCATTATAATCTCACCATGTGGGCAATACGAGCTGTTGTCCATTATAATCTCACCATGTGGGCAATATGAGCTGTTGTCCATTATAATCTCACCATGTGGGCAATACGAGCTGTTGTCCATTATAATCTCACCATGTGGGCAATACGAGCTGTTGTCCATTATAATCTCACCATGTGGGCAATACGAGCTGTTGTCCATTATAATCTCACCATGTGGGCAATACGAGCTGTTGTCCATTATAATCTCACCATGTGGGCAATACGAGCTGTTGTCCATTATAATCTCACCATGTGGGCAATATGAGCTGTTGTCCATTATAATCTCACCATGTGGGCAATACGAGCTGTTGTCCATTATAATCTCACCATGTGGGCAATACGAGCTGTTGTCCATTATAATCTCACCATGTGGGCAATACGAGCTGTTGTCCATTATAATCTCACCATGTGGGCAATACGAGCTGTTGTCCATTATAATCTCACCATGTGGGCAATACGAGCTGTTGTCCATTATAATCTCACCATGTGGGCAATACGAGCTGTTGTCCATTATAATCTCACCATGCGGGCAATACGAGCTGTTGTCCATTATAATCTCACCATGTGGGCAATACGAGCTGTTGTCCATTATAATCTCACCATGTGGGCAATACGAGCTGTTGTCCATTATAATCTCACCATGTGGGCAATACGAGCTGTTGTCCATTATATTCTCATCATGTGGGCAATACGAGCTGTTGTCCATTATAATCTCACCATGTGGGCAATACGAGCTGTTGTCCATTATAATCTCACCATGTGGGCAATACGAGCTGTTGTCCATTATAATCTCACCATGTGGGCAATACGAGCTGTTGTCCATTATAATCTCACCATGTGGGCAATACGAGCTGTTGTCCATTATAATCTCACCATGTGGGCAATATGAGCTGTTGTCCATTATAATCTCACCATGTGGGCAATACGAGCTGTTGTCCATTATAATCTCACCATGTGGGCAATACGAGCTGTTGTCCATTATAATCTCACCATGCGGGCAATACGAGCTGTTGTCCATTATAATCTCACCATGTGGGCAATACGAGCTGTTGTCCATTATAATCTCACCATGTGGGCAATACGAGCTGTTGTCCATTATAATCTCACCATGTGGGCAATACGAGCTGTTGTCCATTATAATCTCACCATGTGGGCAATACGAGCTGTTGTCCATTATAATCTCACCATGTGGGCAATACGAGCTGTTGTCCATTATAATCTCACCATGTGGGCAATACGAGCTGTTGTCCATTATAATCTCACCATGTGGGCAATACGAGCTGTTGTCCATTATATTCTCATCATGTGGGCAATACGAGCTGTTGTCCATTATAATCTCACCATGTGGGCAATACGAGCTGTTGTCCATTATAATCTCACCATGTGGGCAATACCCAGACTGTATCTGCGAGCTGTTGTCCATTATAATCTCACCATGTGGGCAATACGAGCTGTTGTCCATTATAATCTCATCATGTGGGCAATACCCAGACTGTATCTGCGAGCTGTTGTCCATTATAATCTCACCATGTGGGCAATACGAGCTGTTGTCCATTATAATCTCACCATGTGGGCAATACGAGCTGTTGTCCATTATATTCTCATCATGTGGGCAATACGAGCTGTTGTCCATTATAATCTCACCATGTGGGCAATACGAGCTGTTGTCCATTATAATCTCACCATGTGGGCAATACCCAGACTGTATCTGCGAGCTGTTGTCCATTATAATCTCATCATGTGGGCAATACCCAGACTGTATCTGCGAGCTGTTGTCCATTATAATCTCACCATGTGGGCAATACGAGCTGTTGTCCATTATAATCTCACCATGTGGGCAATACCCAGACTGTATCTGCGAGCTGTTGTCCATTATAATCTCACCATGTGGGCAATACCCAGACTGTATCTGCGAGCTGTTGTCCATTATAATCTCACCATGTGGGCAATACCCAGACTGTATCTGCGAGCTGTTGTCCATTATAATCTCACCATGTGGGCAATACGAGCTGTTGTCCATTATAATCTCACCATGTGGGCAATACCCAGACTGTATCTGCGAGCTGTTGGCCATTATAATCTCACCATGTGGGCAATACCCAGACTGTATCTGCGAGCTGTTGTCCATTATAATCTCACCATGTGGGCAATACCCAGACTGTATCTGCGAGCTGTTGTCCATTATAATCTCACCATGTGGGCAATACCCAGACTGTATCTGCGAGCTGTTGTCCATTATAATCTCACCATGTGGGCAATACGAGCTGTTGTCCATTATAATCTCACCATGTGGGCAATACCCAGACTGTATCTGCGAGCTGTTGTCCATTATAATCTCACCATGTGGGCAATACCCAGACTGTATCTGCGAGCTGTTGTCCATTATAATCTCACCATGTGGGCAATACGAGCTGTTGTCCATTATAATCTCATCATGTGGGCAATACCCAGACTGTATCTGCGAGCTGTTGTCCATTA
Source organism: Oncorhynchus kisutch (assembly GCF_002021735.2). NCBI lineage: Eukaryota > Metazoa > Chordata > Actinopteri > Salmoniformes > Salmonidae > Oncorhynchus > Oncorhynchus kisutch. The sequence continues at coordinate 56,865,081 of NC_034192.2, read as the reverse complement.
TAATCTCACCATGTGGGCAATACGAGCTGTTGTCCATTATAATCTCACCATGTGGACAATACGAGCTGTTGTCCATTATAATCTCATCATGTGGGCAATACCCAGACTGTATCTGCGAGCTGTTGTCCATTATAATCTCACCATGTGGGCAATACCCAGACTGTATCTGCGAGCTGTTGTCCATTATAATCTCACCATGTGGGCAATACGAGCTGTTGTCCATTATAATCTCACCATGTGGGCAATACCCAGACTGTATCTGCCAGCTGTTGTCCATTATAATCTCACCATGTGGGCAATACCCAGACTGTATCTGCCAGCTGTTGTCCATTATAATCTCACCATGTGGGCAATACCCAGACTGTATCTGCCAGCTGTTGTCCATTATAATCTCACCATGTGGGCAATACCCAGACTGTATCTGCCAGCTGTTGTCCATTATAATCTCACCATGTGGGCAATACCCAGACTGTATCTGCCAGCTGTTGTCCATTATAATCTCATCATGTGGGCAATACCCAGACTGTATCTGCGAGCTGTTGTCCATTATAATCTCACCATGTGGGCAATACCCAGACTGTATCTGCCAGCTGTTGTCCATTATAATCTCACCATGTGGGCAATACGAGCTGTTGTCCATTATAATCTCATCATGTGGGCAATACGAGCTGTTGTCCATTATAATCTCACCATGTGGGCAATACCCAGACTGTATCTGCGAGCTGTTGTCCATTATAATCTCACCATGTGGGCAATACCCAGACTGTATCTGCCAGCTGTTGTCCATTATAATCTCACCATGTGGGCAATACCCAGACTGTATCTGCGAGCTGTTGTCCATTATAATCTCACCATGTGGGCAATACGAGCTGTTGTCCATTATAATCTCATCATGTGGGCAATACCCAGACTGTATCTGCGAGCTGGTGTCCATTATAATCTCACCATGTGGGCAATACGAGCTGTTGTCCATTATAATCTCACCATGTGGGCAATACCCAGACTGTATCTGCGAGCTGTTGTCCATTATAATCTCATCATGTGGGCAATACCCAGACTGTATCTGCGAGCTGTTGTCCATTATAATCTCACCATGTGGGCAATACGAGCTGTTGTCCATTATAATCTCACCATGTGGGCAATACCCAGACTGTATCTGCGAGCTGTTGTCCATTATAATCTCACCATGTGGGCAATACGAGCTGTTGTCCATTATAATCTCACCATGTGGGCAATACCCAGACTGTATCTGCGAGCTGTTGTCCATTATAATCTCACCATGTGGGCAATACGAGCTGTTGTCCATTATAATCTCATCATGTGGGCAATACCCAGACTGTATCTGCGAGCTGTTGTCCATTATAATCTCACCATGTGGGCAATACGAGCTGTTGTCCATTATAATCTCATCATGTGGGCAATACCCAGACTGTATCTACGAGCTGTTGTCCATTATAATCTCACCATGTGGGCAATGCGAGCTGTTGGCTAGAGTGCTCTGCCAATACCAGAGTGGGCATATTCGCGATACCTTCACAACATTTTTTTGTGACAAAATCAGTAAGCCTATAGTTGAAAATAGACGGAAACCCATTTAAAAAAAAACAAATGATATGCAGTACGTATTCACATACAGATTTTTATCCGCAACAAGTCAATTTAATGGAACAAAACTCTGATAGTAAAATTCACCTATTGTTTTACAATATCCGCATGAAAATCTTTTGCCAATTGGATGGACAGCGAGCTAGAGACACCCTAAAGACTCCGGTACATGTGCTAGTCCAGAGGCACTTTAAATTATGGCTGCACATCACGGTTCCCCAGCAAACCCAAACATCTAAAGAATAAGTTACAGCTAAAAGAAGCTTGTAAGAATTGTATTTAAATTTCCCCCTCAAGCAATTTTTAAGCAGCTAGGCTGGCTATCTGTGGAAAAAAAAGAGTACTATTAATTCAACTTGGTATGGTCTACAGAATTATCTTGGACTCATTCCTCAGGAGCCTATCCAACTATTTTACATTTGTTACAGATGTTGTCCACCATCATAAAACCAGAGTCAGAGATTATAATATTCACTCTTTTAAATATAAGAGTCTATCTAGTAACACATTTTTATATTCCGGCACTGTTGAGTGGCCATACCAACCATAAACACCTGTTAAATAATGTCCAAAGCCCTCCAATGTGTGAACAGTCAAACCTTTTATGTGTCTGTATCTATGTAATGTGTCTGTATCTATGTAATGTGTCTGTATCTATGTAATGTGTCTGTATCTCTGTAATGTGTCTGTATCTATATAATGTGCCTGTAATGTGTCTGTATCTATGTAATGTGTCTGTGTCTATATAATGTGTCTGTATCTATATAATGTGCCTGTAATGTGTCTGTATCTATGTAATGTGTCTGTATCTATATAATGTGTCTGTATCTATGTAATGTGTCTGTATCTATATAATGTGTCTGTATCTATATAATGTGTCTGTGTCTATATAATGTGTCTGTGTCTATATAATGTGTCTGTATCTATATAATGTGCCTGTAATGTGTCTGTATCTATGTAATGTGTCTGTATCTATGTAATGTGTCTGTAATGTGTCTGTATCTATGTAATGTGTCTGTAATGTGTCTGTATCTATGTAATGTGTCTGTATCTATGTAATGTGTCTGTAATGTGTCTGTATCTATGTAATGTGTCTGTATCTATATAATGTGTCTGTATCTATATAATGTGTCTGTATCTATGTAATGTGTCTGTAATGTGTCTGTATATATGTAATGTGTCTGTATCTATATAATGTGTCTGTGTCTATGTAATGTGTCTGTATCTATGTAATGTGTCTGTAATGTGTCTGTATATATGTAATGTGTCTGTATCTATGTAATGTGTCTGTATTTATTTTAAATTTTTTATTTCACCTTTATTTAACCAGGTAGGCTAGTTGAGAACAAGTTCTCATTTGCAACTGCGACCTGGCCAAGATAAAGCATAGCAGTGTGAGCATACAACAAAGAGTTACACATGGAGTAAACAATTAACAAGTCAATAACACAGTAGAAAACAAAAGGGGGGGTCTATATACAATGTGTGCAAAAGGCATGAGGAGGTAGGCAAATAATTACAATTTTGCAGATTAACACTGGAGTGATAAAAGATCAGATGGTCATGTACAGGTAGAGATATTGGTGTGCAGAAGAGCAGAAAAGTAAATAAATAAAAACAGTATGGGGATGAGGTAGGTGAAAAGGGTGGGCTATTTACCAATAGACTATGTACAGCTGCAGCGATCGGTTAGCTGCTCAGATAGCTGATGTTTGAAGTTGGTGAGGGAGATAAAAGTCTCCAACTTCAGCGATTTTTGCAATTCGTTCCAGTCACAGGCAG
>NC_034192.2:56834194-56854194 GCF_002021735.2 Oncorhynchus kisutch | reverse complement strand
ATGAGAGATGAACAGTTATAAAAAAGTAGAGATGTGAGTCTGTGTGAGGAAACAGAGATGTGAGGCTGTGTCAGCTACAGTGCTACAGCAACACAGTAAGGTGCATATCTGGCCCTGAGCCTGCCTCCATATAAATAACTCAACATACAATACGACTGGTAAGCCCCAAGCCTTTGCTACTGTACTATAGAGTAGAGGTAGATCAGACTACACAGCTACTGTACTGTAGAGTAGAGGAGGTAGATCAGACTACACAGCTACTGTACTGTAGAGTAGAGGAGGTAGATCAGACTACACAGCTACTGTACTATAGAGTAGAGGTAGATCAGACTACACAGCTACTGTACTGTAGAGTAGAGGTAGATCAGACTACACAGCTACTGTACTGTAGAGTAGAGGAGGTAGATTAGACTACACAGCTACTGTACTGTAGAGTAGAGGAGGTAGATTAGACTACACAGCTACTGTACTGTAGAGTAGAGGAGGTAGATCAGACTACACAGCTACTGTACTATAGAGTAGAGGTAGATCAGACTACACAGCTACTGTACTGTAGAGTAGAGGTAGATCAGACTACACAGCGACTGTACGGTAGAGTAGAGGTAGATCAGACTACACAGCTACTGTACTGTAGAGTAGAGGTAGATCAGACTACACAGCTACTGTACTGTAGAGTAGAGGTAGATCAGACTACACAGCTACTGTACTGTAGAGTAGAGGTAGATCAGACTACACAGCTACTGTACTGTAGAGTAGAGGTAGATCAGACTACACAGCTACTGTACTGTAGAGTAGAGGTAGATCAGACTACACAGCTACTGTACTGTAGAGTAGAGGTAGATCAGACTACACAGCTACTGTACGGTAGAGTAGAGGTAGATCAGACTACACAGCTACTGTACTGTAGAGTAGAGATAGATCAGACTACACAGCTACTGTACTATAGAGTAGAGGTAGATCAGACTACACAGCTACTGTACTGTAGAGTAGAGGAGGTAGATTAGACTACACAGCTACTGTACTGTAGAGTAGAGGTAGATCAGACTACACAGCTACTGTACTATAGAGTAGAGGAGGTAGATTAGACTACACAGCTACTGTACTGTAGAGTAGAGGTAGATCAGACTACACAGCTACTGTACTGTAGAGTAGAGGAGGTAGATCAGACTACACAGCTACTGTACTGTAGAGTAGAGGTAGATCAGACTACACAGCTACTGTACTGTAGAGGAGGTAGATCAGACTACAGAGCTACTGTACTGTAGAGTAGAGGTAGATCAGACTACACAGCCTACTGTACTGTAGAGTAGAGGAGGTAGATCAGACTACACAGCTACTGTACTGTAGAGTAGAGGTAGATCAGACTACACAGCTACTGTACTGTAGAGTAGAGGTAGATCCGACTAACACAGCTACTGTACTGTAGAGTAGAGGAGGTAGATCAGACTACACAGCTACTGTACTGTAGAGTAGAGGTAGATCAGACTTACACAGCTACTGTACTGTAGAGTAGAGGAGGTAGATCAGACAACACAGCTACTGTCGTAGAGTAGAGGAGGTAGATCAGACTACAACAGCTACTGTACTGTAGAGTAGAGGAGGTAGATCAGACTACACAGCTACTGTACTGTAGAGTAGAGGAGGTAGATCAGACTACACAGCTACTGTACTGTAGAGTAGAGGAGGTAGATCAGACTACACAGCTACTGTACTGTAGAGTAAGGAGGTAGATCAGACTACAACCAGCTACTGTAACTGTAGAGTAGAGGAGGTAGAATCAGACTACACAGCTACTGTACTGTAGAGTAGAGGAGGTAATCAGACTACACAGCTACTGTACTGTAGAGTAGAGGTAGATCAGACTACACAGCTACTGTACTGTAGAGTAGAGTAGGTAGATCAGACTACAGAGCTACTGTACTGTAGAGTAGAGGTAGAATCAGACCTACACAGCTACTGTACTGTAGAGTAGAGGAGGTAGATCAGACTACACAGCTACTGTACTGTAAGTAGAGAGGTAGATCAGACTACACAGCCTACTGTACTGTAGAGTAGAGGTAGATCAGACTACACAGCTACTGTACTGTAGAGTAGAGGAGGTAGATCAGACTACAGAGCTACTGTACTGTAGAGTAGAGGAGGTAGATCAGACCTACACAGCTACTGTACTGTAGAGTAGAGGAGGTAGATCAGACTACACAGCTACTGTACTGTAGAGTAAGAGGAGGTAGATCAGACTACACAGCTACTGTACTGTAGAGTAGAGGGAGATCAGACTACACAGCTACTGTACTGTAGAGTAGAGGAGGTAGATCAGACTACACAGCTACTGTACTGTAGAGTAGAGGAGGTAGATCAGACTACACAGCTACTGTACTGTAGAGTAGAGGAGGTAGATCAGACTACAGAGCTACTGTACTGATAGAGTGAGGAGGGTCCGATCAGATCTACACAGCTACTGTACTGTAGAGTAGAGGAGGTAGATCAGACTACACAGCTACTGTACTGTAGAGTGAGGAGGTAGATCAGACTACACAGCTACTGTCTGTAGAGTAAGAGGTAGATCAGACTACACAGCTACTGTACTGTAGAGTAGTAGGAGGTAGATCAGACTAAACAGCTACTGTACTGTAGAGTAGAGGTAGATCAGACTACACAGCTACTGTACTGTAGAGTAGAGGAGGTAGATCAGACTACAGCAGCTACTGTACTGTAGAGTAGAGGAGGTAGATCAGACTAACAGCTACTGTACTGTAGAGTAGAGGAGGTAGATCAGACTACACAGCTACTGTACTGTAGAGTAGAGGTAGATCAGACTACCAGCTACTGTACTGTAGAGTAGAGGAGTAGATCAGACTACACAGCTACTGTACTGTAGAGTATGGCGGTCAATCAGGGATAAGCTGTACTGTAGGTAGATGAGGGAGCACTAGATACAGGCTACTGTACTGTAGAGTAGAGGTAGATCATGACTACACAGCTACTGTACTGTAGAGTAGAGGATGGTAGATCAGATACACAGCTACTGTACTGTAGAGTAGAGGTAGATCAGACTACACAGCTACTGTACTGTAGAGTAGAGGTAGATCAGACTACACAGCTACTGTACTGTTAGAGTAGAGGAGGTAGATCAGACTACAGAGCTACTGTACCGTAGAGTAGAGGAGGTAGATCAGACTACACAGCTACTGTACTGTAGAGTAGAGGAGGTAGATCAGACTACACAGCTACTGTACTGTAGAGTAGAGGATGGTAGATCAGACTACACAGCTACTGTACTGTAGAGTAGAGGAGGGTAGATCAGACTACACAGCTACTGTACTGTAGAGTAGAGGAGGTAGATCAGACTACACAGCTACTGTACTGTAGAGGTAGAGGAGGTAGATCAGACTACACAGCTACTGTACTGTAGAGTAGAGGTAGATCAGACTACACAGCTACTGTACTGTAGAGTAGAGGAGGTAGATCAGACTACAGAGCTACTGTACTATAGAGTAGAGGTAGATCAGACTACACAGCTACTGTACTGTAGAGTAGAGGAGGTAGATCAGACTACACAGCTACTGTACTGTAGAGTAGAGGTAGATCAGACTACACAGCTACTGTACTGTAGAGTAGAGGTAGATCAGACTACACAGCTACTGTACTGTAGAGTATTGGAGGTCAATCAGACTACACAGCTACTGTACTGTAGAGTAGAGGTAGATCAGACTACACAGCTACTGTACTGTAGAGTAGAGGAGGTAGATCAGACTACACAGCTACTGTACTGTAGAGTAGAGGAGGTAGATCAGACTACACAGCTACTGTACTGTAGAGTAGAGGAGGGTCAATCAGACTACAGAGCTACTGTACTGTAGAGTAGAGGTAGATCAGACTACACGGCTACTGTACTGTAGAGTAGAGGAGGTAGATCAGACTACACAGCTTACTGTACTGTAGAGTAGAGGAGGTAGATCAGACTACACAGCTACTGTACTGTAGAGTAGAGGAGGTAGATCAGACTACACAGCTACTGTACTGTAGAGTAGAGGTAGATCAGACTACACAGATACTGTACTGTAGAGTAGAGGAGGTAGATCAGACTACACAGCTACTGTACTGTAGAGTAGAGGAGGGTAGATCAGATTACACAGCTACTGTACTGTAGAGTAGAGGGTAGATCAGACTACACAGCTACTTTACTGTAGAGTAGAGGTAGATCAGACTACACAGCTACTGTACTTTAGAGTAGAGGAGGTAGATCAGGACTACACAGCTACTGTACTGTAGGTAGAGGTAGATCAGACTACACAGCTACTGTACCGTAGAGTAGAGGAGGTAGATCAGACTACACAGCTACTGTACTGTAGAGTAGAGGACGGTAGATCAGACTACACAGCTACTGTACTGTAGAGTAGAGGAGGTAGATCAGACTACACAGCTACTGTACTGTAGAGTAGAGGAGGTAGATCAGACTACACAGCTACTGTACTGTAGAGTAGAGGAGGTAGATCAGACTACACAGCTACTGTACTGTAGAGTAGAGGAGGTAGATCAGACTACACAGCTACTGTACTGTAGAGTAGAGGGGTAGATCAGACTACACAGCTACTGTACTGTAGAGTAGAGGTAGATCAGACTACCAAGCTACTGTACTGTAGAGTAGAGGAGGTAGATCAGACTACACAGCTACTGTACTGTAGAGTAGAGGAGGTAGATCAGACTACCAGCTACTGTACTGTAGAGTAGAGGTAGATCAGACTACACAGCTACTGTACTGTAGAGTAGAGGAGGTAGATCAGACTACAGAGCTACTGTACTGTAGAGTAGGAGGTAGATCAGACTACACAGCTACTGTACTGTAGAGTAGAGGAGGTAGATCAGACTACACAGCTACTGTACTGTAGAGTAGAGGAGGTAGATCAGACTACACAGCTACTGTACTGTAGAGTAGAGAGGTAGATCAGACTACACAGCTACTGTACTGGTTAGAGTAGAGGAAGGTAGACTGAGACCTACAACGCTACTGTCTGTAGAGTAGAGGAGGTCAATCAGACTACATGAGCTACTGTACTGTAGAGTAGAGGTAGATCAGACTACACAGCTACTGTACTGTAGAGTAGAGGAGGTAGATCAGACTACACAGCTACTGTACTGTAGAGTAGAGGAGGTAGATCAGACTACACAGCTACTGTACTGTAGAGTAGAGGAGGTAGATCGGACTACACAGCTACTGTACTGTAGAGTAGAGGAGGTAGATCAGACTACACAGGCTTACTGTAATGTAGAGTAGAGGAGGTAGATCAGACTACACAGCTACTGTACTGTAGAGTAGAGGTAGATCAGACTACACAGCTACTGTACTGTAGAGTAGAGAGGTAGATCAGACTACACAGCTACTGTACTGTAGAGTAGAGGAGGGTAGATCAGATTACACAGCTACTGTACTGTAGAGTAGAGGTAGATCAGACTACACAGCTACTGTACTGTAGAGTAGAGGAGGTAGATCAGACTACACAGCTACTGTACTGTAGAGTAGAGGAGGTAGATCAGACTACACAGCTACTGTACTGTAGAGTAGAGGTAGATCAGACTACACAGCTACTGTACCGTAGAGTAGAGGAGGTAGATACAGACTACACAGCTACTGTACTGTAGAGTAGAGGAGGTAGATCAGACTACACAGCTACTGTACTGTAGAGTAGAGGAGGTAGATCAGACTACACAGCTTACTGTACTGTAGAGTAGAGGAGGTAGATCAGACTACACAGCTACTGTACTGTAGAGTAGAGGAGGTTAGATCAGACTACACAGCTACTGTACTGTAGAGTAGAGGAGGTAGATCAGACTACACAGCTACTGTACTGTAGAGTAGAGGAGGTAGATCAGACTACACAGCTACTGTACTGTAGAGTAGAGGTAGATCAGACTACACAGCTACTGTACTGTAGAGTAGAGGAGGTAGATCAGACTACACAGCTACTGTACTGTAGAGTAGAGGAGGTAGATCAGACTACACAGCTACTGTACTGTAGAGTAGAGGTAGATCAGACTACACAGCTACTGTACTGTAGAGTAGAGGTAGATCAGACTACACAGCTACTGTACTGTAGAGTAGAGGAGGTAGATCAGACTACAGAAGCTACTGTACTGTAGAGTAGAGGAGGTAGATCAGACTACACAGCTACTGTACTGTAGAGTAGAGGAGGTAGATCAGACTACACAGCAACTGTACTGTAGAGTAGAGGAGGTAGATCAGACTACACAGCTACTGTACTGTAGAGTAGAGGAGGTCAATCAGACTACAGAGCTACTGTACTGTAGAGTAGAGGTAGATCAGACTACACAGCTACTGTACTGTAGAGTAGAGGAGGTAGATCAGACTACACAGCTACTGTACTGTAGAGTAGAGGAGGTAGATCAGACTACACAGCTACTGTACTGTAGAGTAGAGGAGGTAGATCAGACTACACAGCTACTGTAATGTAGAGTAGAGGAGGTAGATCAGACTACACAGCTACTGTACTGTAGAGTAGAGGTAGATCAGACTACACAGCTACTGTACTGTAGAGTAGAGGAGGTAGATCAGACTACACAGCTACTGTACTGTAGAGTAGAGGTAGATCAGACCTACAAGCTACTGTACCGTAGAGTGAGAGGAGGTAGATCAGACTACACAGCTACTGTACTGTAGAGTAGAGGAGGTAGATCAGACTACACAGCTACTGTACTGGTAGAGTAGAGGAGGTAGATCAGACTACACAGCTACTGTACTGGTAGAGTAGAGGAGGTAGATCAGACTACACAGCTACTGTACTGTAGAGTAGAGGAGGGTAGATCAGACTACACAGCTACTGTACTGTAGAGTAGAGGAGGTAGATCAGACTACACAGCTACTGTACTGTGAGTAGAGGAGGTAGATCAGACTACACAGCTACTGTACTGTAGAGTAGAGGTAGATCAGACTACACAGCTACTGTACTGTAGAGTAGAGGAGGTAGATCAGACTACACAGCTACTGTACTGTAGAGTAGAGGAGGTAGATCAGACTACACAGCTACTGTACTGTAGATTAGAGGTAGATCAGACTACCACAGCTACTGTACTGTAGAGTAGAGGTAGATCAGACTACACAGCTACTGTACTGTAGAGTAGAGGAGGTAGATCAGACTACAGAGCTACTGTACTGTAGAGTAGAGGAGGTAGATCAGACTACACAGCTACTGTACTGTAGAGTAGAGGAGGTAGATCAGACTACACAGCAACTGTACTGTAGAGTAGAGGAGGTAGATCAGACTAACAGCTACTGTACTGTAGAGTAGAGGAGGTCAATCAGACTACAGAGCTACTGTACTGTAGAGTAGAGGTAGATCAGACTACACAAGCTACTGTACTGTAGAGTAGAGGAGGTAGATCAGACTACACAGCTACTGTACTGTAGAGTAGAGGAGGTAGATCAGACTACACAGCTACTGTACTGTAGAGTAGAGGAGGTAGATCAGACTACACAGCTACTGTAATGTAGAGTAGAGGAGGTAGATCAGACTACACAGCTACTGTACTGTAGAGTAGAGGTTAGATCAGACTACACAGCTACTGTACTGTAGAGTAGAGGAGGTAGATCAGACTACACAGCTACTGTACTGTAGAGTAGAGGAGGTAGATCAGATTACACAGCTACTGTACTGTAGAGTAGAGGTAGATCAGACTACACAGCTACTGTACTGTAGAGTAGAGGAGGTAGATCAGACTACACAGCTACTGTACTGTAGAGTAGAGGAGGTAGATCAGACTACACAGCTACTGTACTGTAGAGTAGAGGTAGATCAGACTACACAGCTACTGTACTGTAGAGTAGAGGAGGTAGATTAGACTACACAGCTACTGTACTGTAGAGTAGAGGAGGTAGATCAGACTACACAGCTACTGTACTGTAGAGTAGGAGGTAGATCAGACTACACAGCTACTGTACTGTAGAGTAGAGGAGTAGATCAGACTACACAGCTACTGATACTGTGTATGAGTAAGAGGTAGATCAGACTACACAGCTACTGTACTAGAGTAGAGAGGTAGATCAGACTACACAGCTTACTGTACTGTAGAGTAGAGGTAGATCAGACTACACAGCTACTGTACTGTAGAGTAGGAGGAGGTAGATCAGACTACACAGCTACTGTACTGTAGAGTAGAGGAGGTAGATCAGACTACACAGCTACTGTACTGTAGAGTAGAGGAGGTAGATCAGACTACACAGCTACTGTACTGTAGAGTAGAGGAGGTAGATCAGACTACACAGCTACTGTACTGTAGAGTAGAGGAGGTAGATCAGACTACACAGCTACTGTACTGTAGAGTAGAGGAGGTAGATCAGACTACACAGCTACTGTACTGTAGAGTAGAGGAGGTAGATCAGACTACACAGCTACTGTACTGTAGAGTAGAGAGGTAGATCAGACTACACAGCTACTGTACTGTAAGTAGAGTAGATCAGACTACACAGCTACTGTACTGTAGAGTAGAGGAGGTAGATCAGACTACACAGCTACTGTACTGTAGAGGTAGATCAGACTACACAGCTACTGTACTGTAGAGTAGAGGAGGTAGATCAGACTACACAGCTACTGTACTGTAGAGGTAGATCAGACTACACAGCTACTGTACTGTAGAGTAGAGGAGGTTGATCAGACTACACAGCTACTGTACTGTAGAGTAGAGGTAGATCAGACTACACAGCTACTGTACTGTAGAGTAGAGGAGGTAGATCAGACTACACAGCTACTGTACTGTAGAGTAGAGGTAGATCAGACTACACAGCTACTGTACTGTAGAGTAGAGGTAGATCAGACTACACAGCTACTGTACTGTAGAGTAGAGGAGGTAGATCAGACTACACAGCTACTGTACTGTAGAGTAGAGGAGGTAGATCAGACTACACAGCTACTGTACTGTAGAGTAGAGGAGGTAGATCAGACTACACAGCTACTGTACTGTAGAGTAGAGGAGGTAGATCAGACTACACAGCTACTGTACTGTAGAGTAGAGGAGGTAGATCAGACTACACAGCTACTGTACTGTAGAGTAGAGGAGGTAGATCAGACTACACAGCTACTGTACTGTAGAGTAGAGGAGGTAGATCAGACTACACAGCTACTGTACTGTAGAGTAGAGGTAGATCAGACTACACAGCTACTGTACTGTAGAGTAGAGGAGGTAGATCAGACTACACAGCTACTGTACTGTAGAGTAGAGGTAGATCAGACTACACAGCTACTGTACTGTAGAGTAGAGGTAGATCAGACTACACAGCTACTGTACTGTAGAGTAGAGGAGGTAGATCAGACTACACAGCTACTGTACTGTAGAGTAGAGGAGGTAGATCAGACTACACAGCTACTGTACTGTAGAGTAGAGGAGGTAGATCAGACTACACAGCTACTGTACTGTAGAGTAGAGGTAGATCAGACTACACAGCTACTGTACTGTAGAGTAGAGGAGGTAGATCAGACTACACAGCTACTGTACTGTAGAGTAGAGGAGGTAGATTAGACTACACAGCTACTGTACTGTAGGAGTAGAGGAGGTAGATCAGACTACACAGCTACTGTACTATAGAGTAGAGGTAGATCAGGACTACACAGCTACTGCACTGTAGAGTAGAGGTAGATCAGACTACACAGCGACTGTACGGTAGAGTAGAGGTAGATCAGACTACACAGCTACTGTACTGTAGAGTAGAGGTAGATCAGACTACACAGCTACTGTACTGTAGAGTAGAGGGTAGATCAGACTACACAGCTACTGTACTGTAGAGTAGAGGTAGATCAGACTACACAGCTAACTGTACTGTAGAGTAGAGGTAGATCAGACTACACAGTACTGTACTGTAGAGTAGAGGTAGATCAGAACTACACAGCTACTGTACTGTAGAGTAGAGGTAGATCAGACTACACAGCTACTGTACGGTAGAGTAGAGGTAGATCAGACTACACAGCTACTGTACTGTAGAGTAGAGATAGATCAGACTACACAGCTACTGTACTATAGAGTAGAGGTAGATCAGACTACACAGCTACTGTACTGTAGAGTAGAGGAGGTAGATTAGACTACACAGCTACTGTACTGTAGAGTAGAGGTAGATCAGACTACACAGCTACTGTACTATAGAGTAGAGGAGGTAGATTAGACTACACAGCTACTGTACTGTAGAGTAGAGGTAGATCAGACTACAACAGCTACTGTACTGTAGAGTAGAGGAGGTAGATCAGACTACACAGCTACTGTACTGTAGAGTAGAGGAGATCAGACTACACAGCTACTGTACTGTAGAGGAGGTAGATCAGACTACAGAGCTACTGTACTGTAGAGTAGAGGTAGATCAGACTACACAGCTACTGTACTGTAGAGTAGAGGTAGATCCGACTACACAGCTACTGTACTGTAGAGTAGAGGAGGTAGATCAGACTACACAGCTACTGTACTGTAGAGTAGAGGTAGATCAGACTACACAGCTACGTACTGTAGAGTAGAGGAGGTAGATCAGACAACACAGCTACTGTACCGTAGAGTAGAGGAGGTAGATCAGACTACACAGCTACTGTACTGTAGAGTAGAGGAGGTAGATCAGACTACACAGCTACTGTACTGTAGAGTAGAGGAGGTAGATCAGACTACACAGCTACTGTACTGTAGAGTAGAGGAGGTAGATCAGACTACACAGCTACTGTACTGTAGAGTAGAGGAGGTAGATCAGACTACACAGCTACTGTACTGTAGAGTAGAGGAGGTAGATCAGACTACACAGCTACTGTACTGTAGAGTAGAGGAGGTAGATCAGACTACACAGCTACTGTACTGTAGAGTAGAGGTAGATCAGACTACACAGCTACTGTACTGTAGAGTAGATGAGGTAGATCAGACTACAGAGCTACTGTACTGTAGAGTAGAGGTAGATCAGACTACACAGCTACTGTACTGTAGAGTAGAGGAGGTAGATCAGACTACACAGCTACTGTACTGTTAGAGTAGAGGTAGATCAGACTACACAGCTACTGTACTGTAGAGTAGAGGAGGTAGATCAGACTACACAGCTACTGTACTGTAGAGTAGAGGAGGTAGATCAGACTACACAGCCTACTGTACTGTAGAGTAGAGGAGGTCAATCAGACTACAGAGCTACTGTACTGTAGAGTAGAGGTAGATCAGACTACACGGCTACTGTACTGTAGAGTAGAGGAGGTAGATCAGACTACACAGCTACTGTACTGTAGAGTAGAGGAGGTAGATCAGACTACACAGCTACTGTACTGTAGAGTAGAGGAGGTAGATCAGACTACACAGCTACTGTACTGTAGAGTAGAGGTAGATCAGACTACACAGATACTGTACTGTAGAGTAGAGGAGGTAGATCAGACTACACAGCTACTGTACTGTAGAGTAGAGGAGGTAGATCAGATTACACAGCTACTGTACTGTAGAGTAGAGGTAGATCAGACTACACAGCTACTGTACTGTAGAGTAGAGGTAGATCAGACTACACAGCTACTGTACTTTAGAGTAGAGGAGGTAGATCAGACTACACAGCTACTGTACTGTAGAGTAGAGGTAGATCAGACTACACAGCTACTGTACCGTAGAGTAGAGGAGGTAGATCAGACTACACAGCTACTGTACTGTAGAGTAGAGGAGGTAGATCAGACTACACAGCTACTGTACTGTAGAGTAGAGGAGGTAGATCAGACTACACAGCTACTGTACTGTAGAGTAGAGGAGGTAGATCAGACTACACAGCTACTGTACTGTAGAGTAGAGGAGGTAGATCAGACTACACAGCTACTGTACTGTAGAGTAGAGGAGGTAGATCAGACTACACAGCTACTGTACTGTAGAGTAGAGGAGGTAGATCAGACTACACAGCTACTGTACTGTAGAGTAGAGGTAGATCAGACTACACAGCTACTGTACTGTAGAGTAGAGGTAGATCAGACCTACACAGCTACTGTACTGTAGAGTATTGGAGGTCAATCAGACTACACAGCTACTGTACTGTAGAGTAGAGGTAGATCAGACTACACAGCTACTGTACTGTAGAGTAGAGGAGGTAGATCAGACTACACAGCTACTGTACTGTAGAGTAGAGGAGGTAGATCAGACTACACAGCTACTGTACTGTAGAGTAGAGGAGGTCAATCAGACTACAGAGCTACTGTACTGTAGAGTAGAGGAGGTAGATCAGACTACACAGCTACTGTACTGTAGAGTAGAGGAGGTAGATCAGACTACACAGCTACTGTACTGTAGAGTAGAGGAGGTCAATCAGACTACAGAGCTACTGTACTGTAGAGTAGAGGTAGATCAGACTACACAGCTACTGTACTGTAGAGTAGAGGAGTAGATCAGACTACACAGCTACTGTACTGTAGAGTAGAGGAGGTAGATCAGACTACACAGCTACTGTACTGTAGAGTAGAGGAGGTAGATCAGGACTACACAGCTACTGTACTGTAGAGTAGAGGAGGTAGATCAGACTACACAGCTACTGTAATGTAGAGTAGAGGAGGGTAGATCAGACTAAACAGCTTACTGTACTGTAGAGTAGAGGTAGATCAGACTACCACAGCTACTGTACTGTAGAGTAGAGGAGGTAGATCAGACTACACAGCTACTGTACTGTAGAGTAGAGAGGTAGATCAGATTACACAAGCTACTGTACTGTAGAGTAGAGGTAGATCAGACTACACAGCTACTGTACGTAGAGTAGAGGAGGTAGATCAGACTACACAGCTACTGTACTGTAGAGTAGAGGAGGTAGATCAGACTACACAGCTACTGTAACTGTAGAGTAGAGGTAGATCAGACTACACAGCTACTGTACCGTAGAGTAGAGGAGGTAGATCAGACTACACAGCTACTGTACTGTAGAGTAGAGGAGGTAGAATCAGACTACACAGCTACTGTACTGTAGAGTAGAGGAGGTAGATCAGACTACACAGCTACTGTACTGTAGAGTAGAGGAGGTAGATCAGACTACACAGCTACTGTACTGTAGAGTAGAGGAGGTAGATCAGACTACACAGCTACTGTACTGTAGAGTAGAGGAGGTAGATCAGACTACACAGCTACTGTACTGTAGAGTAGAGGAGGTAGATCAGACTACACAGCTACTGTACTGTAGAGTAGAGGTAGATCAGACTACACAGCTACTGTACTGTAGAGTAGAGGAGGTAGATCAGACTACACAGCTACTGTACTGTAGAGTAGAGGAGGTAGATCAGACTACACAGCTACTGTACTGTAGATTAGAGGTAGATCAGACTACACAGCTACTGTACTGTAGAGTAGGAGGTAGATCAGACTACACAGCTACTGTACTGTAGAGTAGAGGAGGTAGATCAGACTACAGAGCTACTGTACTGTAGAGTAGAGGAGTAGATCAGACTACACAGCTACTGTACTGTAGAGTAGAGGAGGTAGATCAGACTACACAGCAACTGTACTGTAGAGTAGAGGAGGTAGATCAGACTACACAGCTACTGTACTGTAGAGTAGAGGAGGTAATCAGACTACACAGCTACTGTACTGTAGAGTAGAGGTAGATCAGACTACACAGCTACTGTACTGTAGAGTAGAGGAGGTAGATCAGACTACACAGCTACTGTACTGTAGAGTAGAGGAGGTAGATCAGACTACACAGCTACTGTACTGTAGAGTAGAGGAGGTAGATCAGACTACACAGCTACTGTACTGTAGAGTAGAGGAGGTAGATCAGACTACACAGCTACTGTACTGTAGAGTAGAGGAGGTAGATCAGACTACACAGCTACTGTACTGTAGAGTAGAGGTAGATCAGACTACACAGCTACTGTACTGTAGAGTAGAGGAGGTAGATCAGACTACACAGCTACTGTACTGTAGAGTAGAGGAGGTAGATCAGACTACACAGCTACTGTACTGTAGAGTAGAGGTAGATCAGACTACACAGCTACTGTACTGTAGAGTAGAGGAGGTAGATCAGACTACACAGCTACTGTACTGTAGAGTAGAGGAGGTAGATCAGACTACACAGCTACTGTACTGTAGAGTAGAGGTAGATCAGACTACACAGCTACTGTACTGTAGAGTAGAGGAGGTAGATCAGACTACACAGCTACTGTACTGTAGAGTAGAGGAGGTAGATCAGACTACACAGCTACTGTACTGTAGAGTAGAGGAGGTAGATCAGACTACACAGCTACTGTACTGTAGAGTAGAGGAGGTAGATCAGACTACACAGCTACTGTACTGTAGAGTAGAGGAGGTAGATCAGACTACACAGCTACTGTACTGTAGAGTAGAGGTAGATCAGACTACACAGCTACTGTACTGTAGAGTAGAGGAGGTAGATCAGACTACACAGCTACTGTACTGTAGAGTAGAGGTAGATCAGACTACACAGCTACTGTACTGTAGAGTAGAGGAGGTAGATCAGACTACACAGCTACTGTACTGTAGAGTAGAGGAGGTAGATCAGACTACACAGCTACTGTACTGTAGAGTAGAGGTAGATCAGACTACACAGCTACTGTACTGTAGAGTAGAGGAGGTAGATCAGACTACACAGCTACTGTACTGTAGAGTAGAGGAGGTAGATCAGACTACACAGCTACTGTACTGTAGAGTAGAGGTAGATCAGACTACACAGCTACTGTACTGTAGAGTAGAGGAGGTAGATCAGACTACACAGCTACTGTACTGTAGAGTAGAGGAGGTAGATCAGACTACACAGCTACTGTACTGTAGAGTAGAGGAGGTAGATCAGACTACACAGCTACTGTACTGTAGAGTAGAGGAGGTAGATCAGACTACACAGCTACTGTACTGTAGAGTAGAGGAGGTAGATCAGACTACACAGCTACTGTACTGTAGAGTAGAGGAGGTAGATCAGACTACACAGCTACTGTACTGTAGAGTAGAGGAGGTAGATCAGACTACACAGCTACTGTACTGTAGAGTAGAGGTAGATCAGACTACACAGCTACTGTACTGTAGAGTAGAGGAGGTAGATCAGACTACACAGCTACTGTACTGTAGAGTAGAGGAGGTAGATCAGACTACACAGCTACTGTACTGTAGAGTAGAGGTAGATCAGACTACACAGCTACTGTACTGTAGAGTAGAGGTAGATCAGACTACACAGCTACTGTACTGTAGAGTAGAGGAGGTAGATCAGACTACACAGCTACTGTACTGTAGAGTAGAGGAGGTAGATCAGACTACACAGCTACTGTACTGTAGAGTAGAGGAGGTAGATCAGACTACACAGCTACTGTACTGTAGAGTAGAGGAGGTAGATCAGACTACACAGCTACTGTACTGTAGAGTAGAGGAGGTCAATCAGACTACACAGCTACTGTACTGTAGAGTAGAGGTAGATCAGACTACACAGCTACTGTACTGTAGAGTAGAGGAGGTAGATCAGACTACACAGCTACTGTACTGTAGAGTAGAGGAGGTAGATCAGACTACACAGCTACTGTACTGTAGAGTAGAGGAGGTAGATCAGACTACACAGCTACTGTACTGTAGAGTAGAGGAGGTAGATCAGACTACACAGCTACTGTACTGTAGAGTAGAGGAGGTAGATCAGACTACACAGCTACTGTACTGTAGAGTAGAGGTAGATCAGACTACACAGCTACTGTACTGTAGAGTAGAGGAGGTAGATCAGACTACACAGCTACTGTACTGTAGAGTAGAGGAGGTAGATCAGACTACACAGCTACTGTACTGTAGAGTAGAGGTAGATCAGACTACACAGCTACTGTACTGTAGAGTAGAGGAGGTAGATCAGACTACACAGCTACTGTACTGTAGAGTAGAGGAGGTAGATCAGACTACACAGCTACTGTACTGTAGAGTAGAGGTAGATCAGACTACACAGCTACTGTACTGTAGAGTAGAGGAGGTAGATCAGACTACACAGCTACTGTACTGTAGAGTAGAGGAGGTAGATCAGACTACACAGCTACTGTACTGTAGAGTAGAGGAGGTAGATCAGACTACACAGCTACTGTACTGTAGAGTAGAGGAGGTAGATCAGACTACACAGCTACTGTACTGTAGAGTAGAGGAGGTAGATCAGACTACACAGCTACTGTACTGTAGAGTAGAGGTAGATCAGACTACACAGCTACTGTACTGTAGAGTAGAGGAGGTAGATCAGACTACACAGCTACTGTACTGTAGAGTAGAGGTAGATCAGACTACACAGCTACTGTACTGTAGAGTAGAGGAGGTAGATCAGACTACACAGCTACTGTACTGTAGAGTAGAGGAGGTAGATCAGACTACACAGCTACTGTACTGTAGAGTAGAGGTAGATCAGACTACACAGCTACTGTACTGTAGAGTAGAGGAGGTAGATCAGACTACACAGCTACTGTACTGTAGAGTAGAGGAGGTAGATCAGACTACACAGCTACTGTACTGTAGAGTAGAGGTAGATCAGACTACACAGCTACTGTACTGTAGAGTAGAGGAGGTAGATCAGACTACACAGCTACTGTAGAGTAGAGGTAGATCAGACTACACAGCTACTGTACTGTAGAGTAGAGGAGGTAGATCAGACTACACAGCTACTGTACTGTAGAGGTAGATCAGACTACACAGCTACTGTACTGTAGAGTAGAGGAGGTAGATCAGACTACACAGCTACTGTACTGTAGAGTAGAGGTAGATCAGACTACACAGCTACTGTACTGTAGAGTAGAGGAGGTAGATCAGACTACACAGCTACTGTACTGTAGAGTAGAGGTAGATCAGACTACACAGCTACTGTACTGTAGAGTAGAGGTAGATCAGACTACACAGCTACTGTACTGTAGAGTAGAGGAGGTAGATCAGACTACACAGCTACTGTACTGTAGAGTAGAGGAGGTAGATCAGACTACACAGCTACTGTACTGTAGAGTAGAGGAGGTAGATCAGACTACACAGCTACTGTACTGTAGAGTAGAGGAGGTAGATCAGACTACACAGCTACTGTACTGTAGAGTAGAGGAGGTAGATCAGACTACACAGCTACTGTACTGTAGAGTAGAGGAGGTAGATCAGACTACACAGCTACTGTACTGTAGAGTAGAGGGAGATCAGACTACACAGCTACTGTACTGTAGAGTAGAGGTAGATCAGACTACACAGCTACTGTACTGTAGAGTAGAGGAGGTAGATCAGACTACACAGCTACTGTACTGTAGAGTAGAGGTAGATCAGACTACACAGCTACTGTACTGTAGAGTAGAGGTAGATCAGACTACACAGCTACTGTACTGTAGAGTAGAGGAGGTAGATCAGACTACACAGCTACTGTACTGTAGAGTAGAGGAGGTAGATCAGACTACACAGCTACTGTACTGTAGAGTAGAGGAGGTAGATCAGACTACACAGCTACTGTACTGTAGAGTAGAGGAGGTAGATCAGACTACACAGCTACTGTACTGTAGAGTAGAGGAGGTCAATCAGACTACACAGCTACTGTACTGTAGAGTAGAGGTAGATCAGACTACACAGCTACTGTACTGTAGAGTAGAGGAGGTAGATCAGACTACACAGCTACTGTACTGTAGAGTAGAGGAGGTAGATCAGACTACACAGCTACTGTACTGTAGAGTAGAGGAGGTAGATCAGACTACACAGCTACTGTACTGTAGAGTAGAGGTAGATCAGACTACACAGCTACTGTACTGTAGAGTAGAGGAGGTAGATCAGACTACACAGCTACTGTACTGTAGAGTAGAGGAGGTAGATCAGACTACACAGCTACTGTACTGTAGAGGTAGATCAGACTACACAGCTACTGTACTGTAGAGTAGAGGAGGATGATCAGACTACACAGCTACTGTACTGTAGAGTAGAGGTAGATCAGACTACACAGCTACTGTACTGTAGAGTAGAGGAGGTAGATCAGACTACACAGCTACTGTACTGTAGAGTAGAGTTAGATCAGACTACACAGCTACTGTACTGTAGAGTAGAGGTAGATCAGACTACACAGCTACTGTACTGTAGAGTAGAGATAGATCAGACTACACAGCTACTGTACTGTAGAGTAGAGATAGATCAGACTACACAGCTACTGTACTGTAGAGTAGAGGTAGATCAGACTACACAGCTACTGTACTGTAGAGTAGAGGAGGTAGATCAGACTACACAGCTACTGTACTGTAGAGTAGAGGTAGATCAGACTACACAGCTACTGTACTGTAGAGTAGAGGTAGATCAGACTACACAGCTACTGTACTGTAGAGTAGAGATAGATCAGACTACACAGCTACTGTACTGTAGAGTAGAGATAGATCAGACTACACAGCTACTGTACTGTAGAGTAGAGGTAGATCAGACTACACAGCTACTGTACTGTAGAGTAGAGGTAGATCAGACTACACAGCTACTGTACTGTAGAGTAGAGGAGGTAGATCAGACTACACAGCTACTGTACTGTAGAGTAGAGGAGGTAGATCAGACTACACAGCTACTGTACTGTAGAGTAGAGGTAGATCAGACTACACAGCTACTGTACTGTAGAGTAGAGGAGGTAGATCAGACTACACAGCTACTGTACTGTAGAGTAGAGGAGGTAGATCAGACTACACAGCTACTGTACTGTAGAGTAGAGGAGGTAGATCAGACTACACAGCTACTGTACTGTAGAGTAGAGGTAGATCAGACTACACAGCTACTGTACTGTAGAGTAGAGGAGGTAGATCAGACTACACAGCTACTGTACTGTAGAGTAGAGGTAGATCAGACTACACAGCTACTGTACTGTAGAGTAGAGGTAGATCAGACTACACAGCTACTGTACTGTAGAGTAGAGATAGATCAGACTACACAGCTACTGTACTGTAGAGTAGAGGTAGATCAGACTACACAGCTACTGTACTATAGAGTAGAGGTAGATCAGACTACACAGCTACTGTACTGTAGAGTAGAGGAGGTAGATCAGACTACAGAGCTACTGTACTGTAGAGTAGAGGAGGTAGATCAGACTACACAGCTACTGTACTGTAGAGTAGAGGTAGATCAGACTACACAGCTACTGTACTGTAGAGTAGAGGAGGTAGATCAGACTACACAGCTACTGTACTGTAGAGTAGAGGAGGTAGATCAGACTACACAGCTACTGTACTGTAGAGTAGAGGTAGATCAGACTACACAGCTACTGTACTGTAGAGTAGAGGTAGATCAGACTACACAGCTACTGTACTGTAGAGTAGAGATAGATCAGACTATACAGCTACTGTACTGTAGAGTAGAGGAGGTAGATCAGACTACACAGCTACTGTACTGTAGAGTAGAGGAGGTAGATCAGACTACACAGCTACTGTACTGTAGAGTAGAGGTAGATCAGACTACACAGCTACTGTACTGTAGAGTAGAGGAGGTAGATCAGACTACACAGCTACTGTACTGTAGAGTAGAGGAGGTAGATCAGACTAACAGGCTACTGTACTGTAGAGTAGAGGAGGTAGATCAGACTACACAGCTACTGTACTGTAGAGTAGAGGTAGATCAGACTACACAGCTACTGTACTGTAGAGTAGAGGTAGATCAGACTACACAGCTACTGTACTGTAGAGTAGAGGAGGTAGATCAGACTACACAGCTACTGTACTGTAGAGTAGAGGTAGATCAGACTATACAGCTACTGTACTGTAGAGTAGAGGAGGTAGATCAGACTACAGAGCTACTGTACTGTAGAGTAGAGGAGGTAGATCAGACTACACAGCTACTGTACTGTAGAGTAGAGGTAGATCAGACTATACAGCTACTCTACTGTAGAGTAGAGGAGGTAGATCAGACTACAGAGCTACTGTACTGTAGAGTAGAGGTAGATCAGACTACACAGCTACTGTACTGTAGAGTAGAGGAGGTAGATCAGACTACAGAGCTACTGTACTGTAGAGTAGAGGAGGTAGATCAGACTACAGAGCTACTGTACTGTAGAGTAGAGGGAGGTAGATCAGACTACACAGCTACTGTAC